>NC_092048.1:108660447-108911261 GCF_003086295.3 Arachis hypogaea
CGTTCCCGGATAGCAAAATAGCACAATTAGCACAAAAAAATAACATCAATCACGCACAGCAGCAAACAGATTTATCTGGCAACACATATTGCATGGAATATCAACCCAAAACCAACATACCGAACCCAAGGAACAAGCAGCAGATATGCACATACGGAGCAATTATCAGGCCTAGAATCCTCTATCCAGCCCTAGCTACCTAACAGCAATTATATCTATCTAACCTAACAACAAAATTTGAATTTAGCTAACTAACATGCAATTCCAGGAACAGCAGAAATGAACAAAGGAAAAGAAAAATAGAAAAAAGAAGTAACAGAAATGGAGCAGGAACCTGGAGCCGGGAAAAACTGAGAATGGAGAAAGGGGACTACGATAAGGCAGGGGCAGCACAGGCAGAACCTGGCACCGCCATGAATGGTGGCGGTGAGGACGGCTGGCGCGGTGGTTTGGCCGGAGGGATGAGACTGAGGGAGGAGGAGGGTGATGGTGAGAGAGGAGAAGGATAGGGGGATGTGCAGGTAGAACAGAGAGGGGGGAACCGCCGGCAGTGAGGACGGGGTGGCGGCGGAGGGATTGGTCACGGCGGGGGGTACCGGTGAGATGGGTGAGAGGAGTGAGAGGGAGAGAGAGAGAACGGGTGGTGGTGAGGAGGGGAAGAGAAGTGATGGCCAAGGACTGTGGGGAAGTAGGTCGTGCGGCGGCGACCGGCGCTGCTGCGCGACGGCAGTTGGGGGAGAGAAGAAGAAGAAGAAGGATTGGGGAAGGGTTGCGCGACTGCGCAGTGTGCTTCGCGAGCTAGGGTTATCCCTATTTTTGAATCGGCGCGCGCGCACACCTTGCGCGTCCGCGTCCATTGAGAGAATGTGGACCCTACGCGTGCGCGTACAACGCGCTTAAGCGGGGATGAGCAGAAATAGGAAAGGACGCGTGCACGTACCGTGCGCGCACGCGTGCATGGATTTGGGCTAGGGGCTTAGAGTTGGCCTAACTCAGGCCTAACTCTCTAGAGACTGGCCTGGGAGTCGCGCACCAGACCTGCGCACACGCGGCATGTACGCGTCCGCGCACATTGGGAAAAGGGGATTCATGCATGAGCGTGCAGTGCGCGCTAACGTGGGGTGGCATATTAGGCAGGGGCGCGTGTGCGTACGGTGCGCGCACGCGTACGTGAGATTGGGCCTGAGGCTTAGAATGGGCTTGAGGCACGCCCGACTCTCGGGTTCGTGGCCTAGATTGGTGGCCACACGCAAAGACGCGCGCGCGATAAATGCGCGTCCGCGTACATTGGCGAATTGTGAAATGGCGCGCTGGTGCAATCCATGCGCTCGCGCAGATCGGGTTGGGCCTGGGGCTTAAAGCGAGGCTAGAAATGGCTTAACTCTCTGGGGGTTGGCTCAATCATTTGCAGCAGCAAATCGGCGCGGACGCGGCAGGTGCGCGTCCGCGCGAACTTCCATGATCTAATAGTCGGCGCGCTCGCACGTAGTGCGCGTCCGCGTGGGTCAGGTTGGGCTCAAGGCACAATGTTTGCCCAAGAGAGGCCCAACTCTCGGGAGTGTGGCTCGTGGTGCATCCGCACCGGGACGCATACGCGTACGTTGTGCGCGCGCGTCCATGCCCTCTTTCTTTTTTTTTTTTTTTTTTTTTTCAGAAAAAAAAACTTGCTGGTGCTCCCCGTAGTGTTCACAACTCTTATTCACTCAACCATCATACAATTCACAAAAATGCAATTTTTGGTATTATTCATCTACTACTAAACACAACATGCATGTGACTAAGCTAACAATTAAGTTGTACAAACAAATTTGTATGAAACATCTACCTACAATGGTAACTCGAATCACTTATTAAGTAAATTTAGAAGAGTGGAAAGAGTTTACCATGATGGGGTCTCTCCCACCTAGCACTTTTAGTTTAAGTCCTTAAGTTGGACATTTTGAGATGCTTATTGTCATGGTGGCTTATGCTTGTACTCATCCTTGAATCTCCAAGGATCCTTGCTTCTCAATTGGTTGACAGAATTTCCAACCATATTCATCAAGCTCGGGCACAGTTCTACCCAAGATATGAGTCCCCATAGTTGGTCTTCATATAGCGAACCGGGATCCATATCTTATCTTCACACCCATCTTCGATTTGATCTTCATACTTTTTCTTTCCGGGTGGTTGACATATAGAATTCTCTTTAACATACCAAACCTTCTGTTGAGACCCATGCAATGTGATATTCTTCCAATCATCGTTCCTATGCCTTGAAACGTTGACCTTAATGAGCCTAATTCCTAACTTGCAACCACTACACAACTTATTCTTGCTTTTAACTCCACAAAGAGCTCTAAGTTGTCCATCCGTTTCAATCAAACCATATTCAAGCGAGAAAGTAGAGCTTATGGATAAGAATTTTACCCACTTGAATGTTGTGTTGGATGGTGACTCGGGAAGGGAGACCTCCCCACACTTAGACAATGCAAGGTCTACTTCCTTGTGCTCTTCTTTAGTTGTTTCCACCTCTTTGCGAGCTTCCTTGATTTCAACCTTTCCCCTTTTATCACATAGCTTGGTGTTGTCTTCAAGAACTTTGATTTCTTGCCTAATGGGAGGTTGTTCAATTTTGGATAGAAATTCATTGATGAATAAATCCATTTCTTGGTCAACCTCTTCATATTCTTCAATTTCGATATACACCATGCCAACATTTTCCTCTTGGTAGCTCTCTTTCTCATTGCTCACCAAGGGTATGGGAGGTTGTGCACACTCTTTTATACTTTCAACTCTATGTCCAATGGGAGAGGATTCCATTGTAGAGAGGAATTCATCCATGATTGAATCCATCTCTTGATAAACCTCTTCCAAGTCTCCAACTACGGTATGCCTTAGAGGTTGCGCACCTTCTTCAACTTCAATATCGAGCTCCTTGGAAGAGTGCTCCATGAGGCTACATTCCCTTGGACTTTCAACATCTCCTAAATCTTCAACAACTTCTTCCTTTTCTTCAATGATTATAGGTTCCTCTAGTTGCTCCAATACAAAATTTGACTCCTCCTTCTTCACCGAATTTTCCAATTTCTCCTTCATGCTTTGCTCTTCTTTTGACTTTTCACATGTGGTCACGGAAGTACCTTGAGTATTCAAGCATTGGTGGGCTAAAGTGTGCACCACCTTGGTCAAATTGGTCACAAACTCAAGTGTATCCCGCTTCATAGCTTCTTGTCCTTGGAGTAACAAAGTGAGGGGATCGTCTATTGGGGCTTGGGGTGAATAGGAAGGTTTATTATTTTGGAGAGAGGGTTCATGGTAGGAAGGTGGTTCTTCTTGGTAAGGGTATGGAGATGGTGAGGGTTGAGGTGGTTCATGGTAGTAATCTTGATAAGGTTGTGGTGGTTCTAAAGGTTCTTGCTCATAATGATCACAAGGATGTGGTATGGATGATTGGTTATATGATGGATAAGGGTCACATAAAGGTACTTGGTCGAAAGGGGCTTGTGAGTATGGTTGAGCATCATGTTGAGAATAAGATTCATAGGCATATGGTGGTGGTTGATTGTCATAAAAGGAGTCACCATAACCATTGAATTGACATGCATTAGGATGAGAATTATACCTATAAGTGTCCGGAGGTTGATGCCAATAGGAGTGATCAATTCCTTGAGGCTCCTCCCATCTTGGAGTGTTCCATCCTTGGTACATGTTAGCATTGGAGTTCACATTCCCTACAACACAATTAGAGCCAAACTCATAGCCTAAGTGAGAATTCATTATGGAAAAACAAAATAAAACTAACGAAATCTAGTAAACAAGCAAAAGACAAACTATTTACACTATTCACATATGTACAATAACCAATAACATAACACCATTGCAAGTCCCCGGCAACGGCGCCATTTTGACGAATGAATTTTTGACGGTTTAGAATTTCACAAATGAATTCTCGTTGAAGTATAGTCTCTAAACCAACAATAATCCTTTCATGCAAAAATTTGTTTGTCACAAGTACAAACCCCTAAAATCTATAAACCGAAGTATTTAAACCTCGGGTCTTCTCTCAAAGGACTTGCAGGGTAGTGTTCTTGTTATTGGTTATGGACTTGTTTATTTTGGGGTTTTGAATGAGGAATGTGAATAGTAAATGGTAGGAAAACTTTATTCACAAAATGGTCTTGGCAAGGTTTGGTTGTCAAGGGTCTTCATCATTATCACTAGCCACAAGTATGGTAGTTGCAAGGATTAATCCCACTTAGTCATCCTTAAATCGATTAACAAAGGAAAGTCAAGTGAGTTATATCAATCCTAGTCCATAAGTCCTAGCTTTCCACTAATTGGATTAATGAAGGCTAGAGTTAATGGCTATCAACTATCAATCAATTGGACACTAGTGACTCAAGAAATCCTAAGTTACCTTCTCAAGCCAAGAACATAAAATTCTAGTCTAAAATTCTTCCAAGCATTTGATCAAACACTTGGAAGGCACAAAAGAAAAGTATAGTCAATCACAACAAGAATGAATTCTAACTACAATTGAATGTAAAGGATCAACAACAACAACCAAGGAGATCACAATTATCATGAATTACCTCAAATTGCATTATTAAAAGGAAATAAAGAGAACAAGAGTATCTCAATTACAAAACCTAGAAACAAAATAAGAGAAATTACAACAAGAGAATAGGGATAGAGAGAAGAACCAAAGAGTAGCAATCATCAATTGAAGGTAGAAGTAGAAGGAGACTTGAATTAAACCTAGAACTATGAGATCCTAATCTAACCCTAATTCCTAATCCTAATTCTAGAGAGAAGAGAGAGCTTCTCTCTCTAAAACTCTAAACTAAAAGTGATTATTGGTCAAAAAGTGATGATAATGATGCCTTCCCCTTAACCCTTCACCCTTTTATTCCTCTCCCATAGCAATTTGGCGCCAAAAATGGGTTCAGAAACCCTCTCAAATCGCCAGGCACGTGTTGCATTAGTGAGGTCATGTGCCCTCATCGACGCGTGCGCGCATGGTACGCGTGCGCGTCCCTGGCTAGTTCTGCGATGTGCGCGCGAGCGCCTTGTGCGCGTGCGCGTGCATGGCTGACTTTGCTTCTTTGACTTTTTTATGCTTCTCTCCACTTGTATGCTTCCTTCCTTGCTTCCTTTGATCCATGCCTAGCCTATTTCAATCCTGGAATTACTAGCAAACACATCAAGGCATCTTATGGAATCAAAGAAGAACTAGAATTCATCAAAATAAGGCTTAGAAAGCATGTTTTTACACTTAAGCACAAATATGGGAGAGATAACAAAATCATGCTAATTCCTAGGCTAAATGTGACAAAAGGTTATCAAAATACTCTAAATTCAATGCAAAACAAACCGTCAAATTGGGGTTTGTCACTACCATGAACTCTCACCCCTCTCGCTTTGAGTTTGGTTCTAATATTGTTAAAGGAAATAGAAGTTACAGCAGGAACGTGCATCAAGGTCAGACCAATCAAGGATGGATGGAACCAAGAAGATCTAATCAACCCTTTTGGCAGCAACACCCTCCGAGATATCCTGGACAAAGACCATTCTACAATGCATACCCAGCTGAAAGATATGGTGGACAACCTTGTAACTACCAACAAGCCCCACCCCGTGCATATAAACCATCCTTTCAATATAACCTCGAACCACCACACTCACAAGCTTCTCTTCACCATTCGCCACCATATGATCCTTCCTTACCCCAGTACCAATCCAATCACTCCCAATCACCACCACTTTCCTTTGTATCATGTCCAAGTCCAGCAACCCGAGAAGCAGAGGTTCGCCTAACGAAAACAGTAAACAAATTTCAAACAACCATTCGACAACTGGAGCAAGTAGTAATTCAATGGGTCTCTAGGTGCTCAAATACACAAGGATCAGCCACAGCCCCATGTGAACAGTCTAACAAAGAGCGTAGCATGAAGGAGATACCAGAAACTCCAGTGGACAAGACAAAGAACGAATTCGTACTAGAACAAGTAGAAGAAGCTGTCATTGTTCAAGAGGAAGAGTTGGTTGAAGATCTAGGAGACACTGAACCTCCATGGGAATCCAGAGTTGAGGAGAACTCCGTCAAGGACGTTACAGTTGATGTTAAGGAGGATATTGTACAATCCCCAAGGCAAGTTGTTTATGAAGAATTAGACGGAATAATCCAAGAAGCAAATTCCCTTGATAGTGATAGTCACAAGTCTAGCTCTCTTAGTGATGAACTTGCATCCGCAAGTAAATTCTTCGAGATCGAAGAATCTTCCCCAAATGAATACGAAGATGATGTAGAGGTAGATTTCTCTCAACCTCCAATCTATGACTCAAGTGATGAGGAAGACATAGAAGACTTTGACCAGGACATAGATACAATTGTAGAACCCTGCAAGGAAGTGGAGAAATTCACAGAAGAGCACAAGGGAGTAGAACTTATAGAACCACCAGAAACACCTATCCCAAGGCCATTACTACCTAATACAAGCTTCAAGTGTGTACAATCCTTAACCTATAACTTTACTTATTCACTTGAATATGGTTTGCTTGAAACAGATGGCCAGCTTAGAGCTCTTTGCGGCTTTAAGAGTAAGAGGGAAATGGCTCGCACTCAGAGCTGGTGCACAACGTTCAATAATGTTCCACGCTTCACCTCGAAGTACACGGATTGGTATCATGCTCAATTGCATGGATCACGGAGAACGTTTGGTCACCATGGTGAGATTCTACTTTTTAAACCGCCCGGATGGAAACATATAGATCAAGACGGAGGCGAATTTAATAGCAAAGCTTCGGATCCTAACAATCTGTTTGAAGCTGTTCAGAAGCTTTGCATGCCTAGTTTGGGACCCCGGAGGCTATTGGCATTCCAAGCACTGGTGGAGATTTTTGGACGAATTTAAGCATAAACCGCCATAACAGGAAGCTCCTCCAATGTCCAACTTAAGGAATTTAACTAAAAGTGCTAGGTGGGAGACAACCCACCATGGTATGGTCGCTTCTTTTTCCGTTTAATTCATGTTCTTTGTTTTTATTTTTCATTCTTTATTATTAAACCTGGACTCATGCATAGCACTCATATTAATCATTGCATTCTGCATTTTTCATGCATATATATATATATATCTATATATATATCTATATATATATATATATATATATATATATATATATATATATATATATATATAAAGGGATGCACGACGCAACCGCATGCCCCATGCGATCGCATCCATTGCACAAAACCAATCCCACGCGACCGCGTGAGCGACGCGATCGCGTCGCATGGATTGCACACCACCCCAGAAGGAGACAGAGAGTTGTGCTGAAACGGTGCTGGAGTCGTGCGTTTAGCACAATTTCCAGTGACGCGATCGCGTGACCCCCGCGATCGCGTCATCCCCTCTTTTACTCCTTCCATGCGATCGCGCGCCCTACGCGATCGCGACACTCCCTTTTTCACCCCAACCACGCGACCGCGTGCCCCACGCGATTGCGTGGATTTGAAAATATAACCCCCCAGCCACGCGAACCCTAGCAGTCGCGCAGCCCCCCAACCCTCTTCTCCCTCTCTTCTTCTTCTTCTCCCAACCTCCACCCAGCCACTACCCAGCACCACTCAGCAACCACCGCGCCACCACCCAGACGCCGCCGCCGTCCAGACACCGCCGCCGTACCACCCCCTCCCCTTCTTTCTTCTTCTTTCTTCCTCTCTTCTCCCCTCTCCACCACTGCCCTCCGCGACCACCACCCACTACCGCCGACCATCCAGCCGCACCCCTCCGCCACCAACCCGCAAACCCCCCTCCCTTCCTCTATCAATTACCCTAAAACCCTATCCCCATTCCCCCTCTTCCACTGCCCCCTCAGCCGCCACCGTGCCGCCGTACTCCGTCACCGCGCCGGACGCTGCCGCAGCCACCACCCAGCCACTTTCTTCCCCGTTCTACTCCTCCCGCCTACCATGTTTCGATGAACGCCGCCTTTCTGTCCTTCGCAGTTATTTCACGATTTTTTTCTGTTTCTGTTCTTAATTAGGATAGATAGATATGCATGCTGTAGTGGATTTTTAGGTTGTTAGGTAGATTAGGCTGTGGTTAGTGGATCTAGGTCTGTTTACTTGCACTGTTCATGATCTGTTTTATCAAAACTGCAAGTCTGCTGTTCCTGTGACCTTGTTCATATGCTGTGCTTTCCTGCATTTGCTGCTTGTTACTCTGACTTTTCATGTTTCCATTAGTTATAGATAATTGCTGCAAGTTGTTAATTCATATGAACTGCCTTGTTTGCTGTTTATTTTCTGGGACAATCCAACTTTAGCCGGAATGCTGCCCAAATTTTTTGTGCATTATTTTCATTCATGTTTTGGTTTGGCAATCTAACATCTGTTGTCCTCTGCTTTACCCAAACTGCTTCATGAATGCTATGGTAGACTTTCTTATCCTCTTTGATTTTCTGGTTTATAAACTGCAATTGTGATATTCTGCTTCCAGTTCTTACTTTCTTTATATCTATTAGAATCAACATCACCCTGTTTTCCTTGTTCGGTTGTGAGTTAATTCTAGCCATAATTGTGACTCCTTGTTATATGGAATATTTTCTTTTTGCCACTTACTGACTCACTAATTTTAATTTTCAAACTCCTTTTTCAAATTCTAACCATGCTAACCTTTTAAAATCTCTTTTCTGATTTTTCACTTTCCTCTAACTTTCTAACCATGGCATAATGACTATTTTTCTATTTACCTTGGCTTCTGATAAATTTTGGATTGTAACATCTTCCTTTCAAACTTTTAAACTTCTATACAATCCTTAATACACCATTACTTAACTCATTTACCTATTTCTAATTCTCTTTTGCCGCTTTGATTTTTCTTTGTTTATTTGCCTATTTGCTACCCTATTTTTATCCATATCCTGGTTTTCCATTTTTCAGGATGTCTGCCTCACAGAGGAAAGGTAAAGGCAAGGCCACTGGCAAGCGCAAGAGAGGAGATCCCTCCCAGTCCATCATTGCCCTCATGCATGATTCCTTATGGCGGGAGAAGAACTTTACACAGCAGGAAAAAGCTGACCAGTTGCTCCCTGCAACTGATCCAATAAAATTTGCAAACCGGTACTGTGAGCTGAAGTACCCGACTTTTGCAAACTCCAGGAATCTATACCTGGAGCGAACTCTGACGATTCCAGAAGCACTCCAGCAGTACACCACTGAGCAAATAAAGCAAAGGGGCTGGTTCTTTCTGGAGAGAACACTGACAGAGGTCAACGCATCTTGGGTCCGGGAATTCTACTGCAACTACTACCTCACCACCCCAGATGCCGTAAACCTGAGAGGAAAACAAATTCTGGTCACTGAAGAGGCCTTAGAGGACATTCTCCAGCTCCCAGCCAAGTTCGATCAGCCTGATGGTTATTCAAAGGTTGAGGAGGACATGCGCTAGATGCAGTTTGATTGGGATGCTGTGAAGGCACGGATAGCTCTGGACCCGACTGTTCCTTGGGAGATGGGTCAGGACACCACCATGCCTAGAGGGATCAAGAGGGCGTACTTAAATGATGAGGCTCGGTTATGGCACCAGATCTTGAGTAATTATGTGATGGCGAGTACTCACAAGACGGAGATCCCGGCTGCTATGATCACCCTCCTATGGTGTGTGATGGAGGAAAAGGACCTTTATCTGCCTTATTTTATCTGGCATTTTATAGTCAGGGTCCACGTCCGAGGCACCCTCCCTTTTCCGTATCTGGTTACACAGCTAGGCCATCGAGCTGACGTGCCATGGGAGGATGCCGATGAGAGACCACCAGCGGCGGATTGCAGGAAGATCATTCCTCACAGCAGAAACTTCTTAGCTTTGGGCTACAGACCACCACCCTTCTCTGCTACTGATGAGACAGTCCCACCATCTGCTGGACCCTCTTCATCCACAGCTGCCACTGCTGCCCCTGCTGCTACCACTGCACCTTCACCTGCCTCTGAGCCCGTATACCGCCTCGTGCACCGCCTATTCTGACAGCTTGATCAGATGGAGTGCCGTAACCGGCGTCGGTATGAGAGATTGGAGCATCACAGCCAGCGACGCTATTCGCATCTGAAGCTGATGATCCGACAGGGTGGTGACATCCCCTCTGAGCCCGACACACCATCTGAGCCATCAGAGGAGGATGAGGATGAGCACGAGGAGGAGACTCATTTCCAGGAGGAGACCCATTAGCAGGCAGCCACCGAGCAGGCTGCACAACATCAGGAGGTTACGCACCAGATAGAGGCTGTAGATCCGGAGATCCCGATCCAGTCAGCCCCGTCTCTACAGCAGCCAGACCCTCAGCCCACCACCACCACAGAGCCTCCAGCTACCATCCCTACCAGTGATGACACCCCTTCACACCCGGCTTGACTGAGCATCAGGGACGATGCTTCATTTAAGTGTGGGGAGGTCGCCATCTCTGGCGTTTTATTTTGGTGAACCACTACATCTCTTTCTTTTCTTTTATTTTGGATATTTTTCTGTATTTTTCTTTTTACTGTTATTTTCTGAGTACTTATACATTGCTACTTTTATGTATTTTTACTCTATTTTTGCATTCTGCATTCTTAGTTCATATTGCAGCCATTTAGTTTATTTTAGTTATTTAGTTTAGTTTGCAATTCTAACTTATTAGTGGATTAATTAGTATAGTTTACCCTTTTTAGCATAAGATAGTATAGCTTAAATTGAAAAAATATAAAAAGGAAGTAAGCTAGGAAATTGAACATAACAGATTTAAATCCATAAACCTTGTATATAGCATTACATGATGTAGTTAAGCTGACAACATTTCATCAAGGAGAAACATTAAAACTCTAAAGGCTACCCTAAATAAATTTTTTTATGAGAATAATGGGAATTTTTAACTAAACCTGCATAACATATATGAATGATATATGATATTTGAGTTAGAGAACACACAGCCTGTGAGTCTTGAGCTTAATTGTATGGTTGCATTTAAACCATAATTTCATTCCTGTGTGTTTCGCTTCTTTTTATTCTGATGTTCTTTACTTTGCTTTAATCTATATATCCAAAAGAATGATTGAGGCCATCATTTGATTTCAGCTCACTTATCCCAAAATAACCTACCTTTCGCATCACCCTTGTTAGCCCCCTTGAGCCTTTAAAACTCCTTTTATTCTATTTAGCCACACTACTAGCCTTAAGCAGAAAAAAACAAAATAAAATCCCAAGTGAATCCTTGGTTATCTTAAGATAGAAAAATTATGAATAGATTAAAATGTGGGAAACTTATTGGGAACATGGATGATAGAAACAAAAGGGTAGAAAAGTTAAAAGAAATAAAATAAAATTTGGGAAGCATGCTCATGAGAAAATCAAAGTGATTCAATTACCATGTGCACTAAAAAAAAAGAGAGAGAGAAAAAGTTATTTTTCAGCATTTAATAAAAGGGGATACAAAATAATCCCCCAATGCAAAATAAAAGCAATGCACATGGGATAAAAATAAAATTGAAACATGAGCATGTAACAACAAGTGGGACAATATAGGAAAATTGGTAAAGAAGTTTTGTTCTACTAAATATGTATGTTAGGTGAGATCTTAGTCTAATTAAGGATTCACTTATTAGCTCACTTAGCCTTATACATATATCCTTACCTTTACCTTGGCCCCATTACAACCTAAATTAAAGACCTCACGACTTTTGGTATGACTGTATTCTATAATTGTTGATTGGTTAGATGAAGATCAAAGTTATAGAAAGTAAGAATAAAAAGAAAAGTAGAGCGAATAAACCCAATAAACACTGAGTGACTACAGGGTAAACACAAAATCCAGTGAGGGTTCAATAACTCATCAACATATATCTGTGCTTAATTTAATAATTGTTTTGCAAGTTTGTACAATATTTTTATTTCCCATCTCATTTGCTAAAATGTTTTATTATTTAAGGGTTGGCTATATATATACATATATGACTCCTTGAGAATGTGAACTAACTTGACTACATGTAAGCTTTATATATGAGTGGATAAATTGGAATTGCATGACTCATTTAGGTAGATGCATTTAGAATAGGTTGCATTGCATAACATTCCACCACTTTAACCTTACTTTTTACCTTGGATTTAGCATGAGGACATGCTATTGTTTAAGTGTGGGGAGGTTGATAAACCCATATTTCATGAGTTATTTTGTGCTTGATTTGAGTGATTTATTCAATCCTTCACCCACTTATTCATATTAATTGCATGGTTTTACTTTTCCTTCCTTATTATGTGATGTATGTGAAAAACATGTTTCCTATGCTTTAATACTAATCATTTTTTTTAATTACCTTTATTCCCATTCGATGTCGTGATTAGTGTGTTGAGTAGTTTCAGATTTTCTAAGGCAGAATGACTTAAAGGTTAGAAAAGGAAACGTACAAAAATGGAAGAAAAAGTGCGAAACGGAGTTTGGCAGAAACTGGTATCCACGCGATCGCATGGACGACGCGATCGCGTGCCAGAAGCGAAGAAGCAGCGACGCGGCCGCATGACTAATGCGACCGCGTGCCTTAAGCAGAACGTATACGACGCGGACGCGTGACTGACGCGACCGCGTGGCAAGGAAAAGCTCCGGATGACGCGACCGCATGACCCACGCCGACGCGTGACAGAGGCCACACACCAGAAATTATAGAACATGCCCCCAGCGGATTCTGAAACCCTTTTTGGCCCAAATCCAAGTCCAGAATGCATAGACCAGAGGTTATGAAGTGGAGGAATGCATCCATTGAGAGAGAGCTCGCCAATTTTCACTTTCCATGATTTAGATTTAGTTTGAGAGAGGTTCTCTCCTCTCTCTCTTAGGATTAGGATTAGGATTTAGGACTTCTCTTAGTTTCTAAGAGTGACGCTCGATCCAGGTTTAATATTTACTTTAAATTATGTTTCTATACTGCTTTTACTTTAATGCTTTTATTCGTATCTATAAATGTTACCAACTTGACTTATGAATTCTTTCCATGTTAAGATTTGAATTAATGATTATTTGATGTATTTCAGTTATTGATTGCTTTCTCTTTAATTTGTGTTACCATTGCTTTCCATCTAAGGACATTGTTATTCCAGCAATTTACTTTTTCCCCTTTTGATCCTGGTTAAGAAATCAGTAACTCAACAGTTGTCAAACTAAACTTAATTGATAATCGTTATCTTGATAATTGAGCTGAACTTTAGTAATCCCAACCTTTTCCTAGGAAATAAATAGGATTCAAAGGCCAATTTAATTAGTCCCTTGACTTACTTTTACTTTAAAGGTCGACCAAGTGGAATTTAGATTCAACTTTCATTATTGTTGAGAGAGATAACAAAGTGGACTTCTAATTTCTCTTAACTTGCCAAAAGTTGCTTTACAGTAATTATTTATTTCAATTGCCATTTACTTTACTTGTCATTTAAATCACTTGCTTCTCACCTTCTAAACCCCGATTACAACCTTTATAGCCAATAATAAGAACATACTTCCTTGCAGTTCCATTTTTGCAAGCTTCCTCTCCATTCTCTAAGCCATTCCTACCCTATAAAGCCTGAAAACCCTTAACACACAGATCACGGCATCGAATGGTATAAAGGGGGATTAAAATACACAAATTAAGGGCTTAGGAAGCAAGATTTCAATTATGGAACAAAACTAGGAAGGAATTGTAAAATCATACAATTTGTATGAACAAGTGTGCAAAGGAAGATAAAAACCACTCAATTAAGCACAAGATAAACCATAAAATAGTGGTTTATCATTTGCCTTTTTGGTTCTTTGTTAGTTTTTGCTAGTTTTAGGAGTTTATTTTCATTAGTTTTTGTTAGTATTTGTTTTTATTTTCTCTTGTTATTTTGAATTCTCACTACTTTGGCTATGAGTTTGGTTCAAATTATGTTGTAGGGAATGGAAACTACAATGAAAACATGCATCAAGGTTGGGACAATCAAAGGTGGGAGGATCCTCAAGCTTATGGACAACCTCCATGGCAACAACGCTCTCCAATGAACTACGAGCAAGAGCCATTCCATGATGCATACCAAGACAATGGATATGGTGGACCTCCTTGTGACTACCAACAACCACCACCATATGCCTATGAACCCGCTCCTCAATATAGCCCTCAACCATACTCAGAAGCCTCATCCTACCAAACACTTCCATTTGAACCTAATCCTTATCCCCCATACCAACCACCTTGTGAGCTAAGTGAACCATACATAGAACCACCCCAATTCCAACCCAATTACTCCCAAGAACCACCACCTCAATATACACCACCTCCAATGTATGCAAACTTTCAACCACAAGATGAATTTTCCTTTCCACCACAACCCTCCATAGGGGAATGTCCATATCCATAAATCCAAGAGGAATATGATCCTAATTATGTTAGTCAAGCAGAACATGAGCCACGAGGTCATTTTAAGGAAGCAATGGATCGACTTCAAGCAACCATCCATTAAATGGGGTGAAAGGAAGGCCAAAAAGCACACGAAGCTCTCATGGCTAACATTGCCAAAACAAGAGCCACCATCGACTCATGGGACTCATGCAACAAACAAAGCATTTCCACGAATGAATGTGGAAAGTCAACCGAAGAGCGGAGCATGAAGGATATATTGGAATCTTAAATTGAGAACAAGGGACTGGAGTGTGTTGTGCAACAAGTGGAAAAGATGGAGAATGTTGAACCGCCACATCCTTATCATGATGAACCACCCTCCTATTATGAACCCTTTCTTCCAACCGATGAACTCTTTCATCCATCCCAACCTCCAATGGATGACATCCTTGATCTTATTTTTCAAGGGCAAAGAGAAATGCAAGGGACGACACTAGAATTCGCTGCTTCTATGACCGAGTTAGTAAGTCGATTAGCTTTCCAACGTTTGGACACTCAAGTAACTCCCTTGGCTACATGTGGAAAATCTAATGAAGAACGTGGCATAAAGGAGAGATTAGGAACTTCGGTGGAAAGTGAGGAATGTGACTTTGTATTGGAACAATTGGAGGAAGCCGTGACGGAGGAAAAATGTCGATAAAGATTTTTACAAAAATGTCGCGTTGCAAGTAGAAGAAAACTAAATAAAAGCAAGGTAGAAATCTGAATTTGAGAAAAGCTAAACCTAAAAATCCTAAAACCTAGAGAGAGGAGAGAGCCTCTCTTTCTAGAAAACTACATCTAAAACCTAACTAATGTGAATGAAAGTATGAATGATTGATTTCCCCTTCCAACTCCACTCTACAGCCTCTAATCAGTATTTTCGGGCCTGAAACTGGGTCCAAAGCAGAAACCTAGAGAGAGGAGAGAGCCTCTCTTTCTAGAAAACTACATCTAAAACCTAACTAATGTGAATGAAAGTATGAATGATTGATTCCCCCTTCCAACTCCACTCTACAGATTCTAAAATACTTAATTTCTTGTGTTTCTTCCACTTTTGCATGCTTCCTTTCCATCCTTTAAGCCATTCCTGCCCTGGAAAACTTGAAATCACTTAACACACATATCACGGCATCAAATGGTAATAAGAGAGGATGAAAAATTAGTAATTTAAGGCCAAATAAGCATGTTTTCAATCATAGCACAAAATTAGGAGGAAAATTTAAAACATGCAATTTATATGAATAAGTGTGAGAATAATGGATAAAATCCACTCAATTCAATACAAAATAAACCATAAAATAGTGGTTTATCAAGCCGTAATTGTTGAAGAGGAAGAAGTGATCGAAGACTTAGGAGATGCTGAACTTCCATGGGAATCTAGAGTTGTAAAGTATTCCTCCAAGAAGCTTGAAATTGATGTTGAGGAGGCCAGTGCACAACCTCCAAAGCATGTTCCCTATGAAGAATTGGACGGGATAGATCAAGAGGCAAGTTCCCTTGGTGATGATGATCTTGAATCAAGCCCTCTTAGTAATGAATTTGCATCCACAAGTGAACCCCTTGAGTTTGAAGAACCTTCTCCCAATGAAATTGAAAGCAACTTTGAGGTAGATTTCTCTCAACCTCATATTTATGATTTGAGTGACGGAGAAGAGTTGGATGAATTCGGTGGGGAAGAGCTTGAAAGCGAAGAATCTTTTAAAAAGGTGGAAGTCCTTTCGCAAGGTTGGACGGGAGTTGAATATGCTCTATCAAGATCTTTGGATGTAACGACCCAATTTTCAATATGTCTAGATCATACCGGAAACTGAGCACTACCAATTTGTCTTCCTAATTATTATCTATTATTTATCATATGAGCCTGATTCGTTGTTAAAAACGTAGTTAATTAGCGAGGTGTATTTTTTTCTGAAAACATTTGGATTAATATACAGAATCATTTATAATCAATTCACAAATAATAACAGATAAAATAGTTATAAACAACCACACATAAATACATCACAAGTAGTTGACAACATTCGGTGATTTAGACTTTATTAGAATATAGACTGTTAGTTAGAACGCCCCTAGATATAGCTAAATAATATCTATATACATGTATATACACACAACATCCCAGGTCCTGACCTATTCAAGAGGTCCCTAAGCTGGCACCTAGGCTAGCCTAGACTCTACACTCACCTAGTCCCTCTAAACTACTAAAGCGAGGGAAAGTACGTTCTAGGTCTTCAAAACTCAAGTCAGTGGAACGTCATCAAAAGATAGAACACCATCTGCTACTCCTCTGCACGATCAGACTTTTCCATAGGACGTCTCTCTGGTATCTCATGAAGTAGCCACACAATAGGAATCTCGTACACAGGATTTAGGTTAAAGTACGCATACGAATGGGGTGCAGACGTTGGCTGGTCTCACAGTATATACATATAATCAGAGAACGATATTCACCCTAGACTAAGAAGACTATCTAGAGCAGAATCCTCTTCTTGCGAACGGTCATCAACGAACTATGGTAAGGTACTCTTACTTCTATCTGAAGGGGGAAGGGAGAGAGAAGGGGTAAGAACTGGGGAGTTCTTAGTAGGGTCGGGGTTATTAGTTACGTTCATTGATTCTATGTTGTTTAGCAAACTATTAGCAGAATACAAGGAAGCAGTAATTAGAAAACACAGATAAGTAGAGAAGATAGAGAAAACAGATAGCAGAACACAAACAGAAGAATACAAGAAAATATCACAAGCGCAGAGAATGAAATACAAACAAGGAAAGCATACATTCATACCACAAACATAACAAAGGAAATGCGCAACCATGTATGATGCATGTCTAGCCCTAGTGCAGGTAATCAGCTCATCTATCGGTTACTAACCCGCTCCCGACGTTATCCAGCAACCTCTGTCTGGATAAGGCTTTCCTATTGGCTATACCCCTGTGTACAGGAAATAACCCCTCTGCCACCACAGGGTCCACTGCAGGCAGGAAATAACACATCTGCCACTGCAGGGATGTACGCCGACACACCTTCTGTATACAGGAAATAACCCCTCTGCCACTACAAAAATAGAACAGGTGGTCACGGTACTTCTGTAGCAGGAAATAACCCCTTTGCCTTACAGAAATAAAATATGGATCTGTACCCTAGGAAAGCATTCTCAGTGATCACACCGTTATCTATCTGACTGCCTCACTGCAGCAGATGATCATACAAGTATATCTGGAGTTGCCTTAACGCAACAAATGAATAAACACATCTCTTGGGTTGCCTCAAGCAACAAATAAATATCTCTTGGGTTGCCTCAAGCAACAAATCATCACATAATCATTCTCATTATCATCATTCATCATCGTTCTCATTATTCATCATCATTTTCACATTTTTATGCAGTACCTCTTTCTTTTTCTGTTCAATCATACTATACAAACTTTACATCTTTCACTTTTACAACATCTTAATTCAAACCATTTCTCTTTATCACATTATTCTTTTCTCTTTGTCTTTTTACTTTGCTCTGATTACTCTTTTCTCTGTATCCCTTTATTCTGCTCTGGTTACTCTGTTCTCTGTGTTTCTTTACTCTACTCTGATTTCTCTGTTTAACGTATGTATTTAAAGCTTATGTAAATTTCGGTATGAATAGTTAGTCTGTCCCAAGTATAGGTTCATTAAGTCTATACTAAAACAGTTTAACTTTTCATATAATACCTAACCCTATTCGCAATTCCAGGACTAACTATGTTGCCCTAGTTCGTTCACTAGTCTCTGTCTGTTTTTCTGTCATTAAAACATTACAGAGTTTTCTTTGGTTCTTATCTTTTCTTTAAATTTTTATCTTTCCTTTATCTTTGCCTCACTAATATGTTCTTACCACTCCCTAAGTATTTTATGAAGGTAATTATGAGATTCTGCGCTTAAAGTTGTCTTTCTAAGGCTTTTATAGAAAACTGCCTTTTCCGTATTATTTTATTATTTTTATTAAAATATTATTTTTAATTAAATATTATTATTTAATATTTTATTATTATTTATTATTTTATCATTAAATTTTCGAAAATTACCCCACTTTAACTTTTAACCTTTAAAATTCACTTTTTACCACCCGTAACTTTTAATATTTCTACTTTTACCACCCTAACTTTCAGAAATTACCAAATAACCCCTCAAACACCAAAATAATTACTTCCTTGCCCTTTCTAAGATCTAAAAGGTGTTCTTCAATGTTCTTCACCACACTCAAAGTGTTCTTCGTGTTCTTCGTAAGTTCTTCAAATTCTTTCTCTATTTTTACCCGTTTTTCAGTCTTTTTAGCAACCGATTTTTACCAAAATTCATAATAAATTAGCAGCCACTAAAACCCCATCTTTTCTACATGATTTCAACACAAATTGAACCTCAATTTAAGCTTAGGGTTTCATTTTTCCAGCTGCCCAAGAACACGAACTTTAAAGCTTGAATTTCATCAAATTTCATCAAAATTTCACCAAATTTTCACCAAGAATCAATCATATATGCAACCAATTTTTAGCACAGCCAAATCATACAAGATTCACACAACTCAAACACAAATAATCAAGATTAATTTCGTGACACCCTACCTGGTTTTGCTGCTCCTAATTCGGTTAGACTTTCAGGTGGTCCTTAAGCACTTTTTCCTCCTTAGACTTGCTGGAAATTCACGTTTCTTGGCCCTCAAGTCAAGTTAAGCATGATTCCTAAGGAAGAACATCAAGAAAACACATGTTTTGCATGGTTTTCCTTGAAAACTGAATTGAAATGGGAGGGAGACAGCCATCTCACCTTATTTCCAGCCTTGATAAGTCACATGGTTATGTAGAGGAAGAAGAGAGGATCATTTTGGTGAAATCGGAGTTTTGATTTGAGTTTTAGTTCAGAAGAAATCAAGCTTTGAAGATTAAGTGTTCATGAAAGTTTCTCTCTTTTCTATCCTTTCAATTTCGGCCAAAATGATGAAATGAGACAGCCTTGGAGGTCTTGGGGGTGTAAGGTGAGTTGTGATTGGTTGGCTTGGAGGTGGATTAAAATAATATTAAAATATCTCTGGTGTACAACTACTAAAACTAGGTGTATCGGAACACTCGTAAAAACATCTCTAAAAATTATTTTCTGAGCTACTAGCATAAATGACACTAGTAACATATTTATTATGAGAATAGTACATGTATAATGAGGCCTTAGCATTGCTAAATTCATCAGAGAGTGTTGGTGCTAAGCTGCACCAGTAAACCATAAACCCGGTTAAACCAATTTTCTATTTTTAACTAAAACTAACCAGGTAACCTTATAATATTATTCAAGAAGCTTCTAATACTAATATAATGATAATATCATCCTATTATCTCTCTTCTCTCATAAATCGAGTCCGGTTCGTCAAACTGAGACTATTTACAAAAAAAACCAAATCAAAACTTCTAACGGATACGGTTCAAAAACCAGGTTCTTCGTGACCGCGTTATTGAGCTTGTCTCAGAAAAGGTTCTAACTTAAAGATGACATAATGACAATGAGGATTGAGATACTTGATGATATATCAAAGGTTTTCCCTTTACTGATCTTCCGGAGAAATCCGTACTTTCAGAAAAGATTTCACGTTCTCGAAAACCGGGGTTGTTACATTCTACCCTCTTAAAAGAAAATTTTGCCCTCAAAATTTCAGTTACCTGAGAATAGATGCGGGTAATCAGCTTTCATCTTATCTTCCAGTTCCCAAGTGTGCTCTTCTTCTCCTCTTTGTCCCCAAGCTACTTTGACTAAGCGAACAGTCTTGCCTCTCAGTTGCTTATCACTTCTTTCTACGATATGAACTGGTGATGCTTGATATGTCAAATCGTTTTGTAACTGTACTGTCTCTGGTTGTAAAATGTGACTCTCGTCGAGAATATATTTCTTATGTTGCGAGACATGAAAAACATCATGAAGGTTTGATAGATATGGAGGAAGGGCTACCTGATAAGCTACTAGACCGACTCTTTTAAGTATTTGGAAAGGTCCTATGTATCGAGGGTTAAGCTTTTTAGTCTTAAGGGCTCTACCTATCCTAATAGTCGGGGTTACTTTAAGAAAAACATGGTCTCCCTCACTAAACTCTAAGGGTCTACCTCTATTATCAGCATAGCTCTTTTGACGGCTCTGTGCTGTCTGGATCTTCTGGTGGATCCCCTTTATCTTCTCAGTAGTTTCTTGCACTAAGTCTGGACCTAAGACACTAGCTTCTCCGTCGTCATTCCAACATAATGGTGTCTGACATCTCCTTCCGTAGAGAGCTTCATAAGGTGCCATCCCAATACTTTGTTGGTAACTGTTGTTGTAGACGAACTCGACCAATGGCAAATACCTATCCCAACTGCCCTGGTTATCCATCACACAAGATCTTAACATCTCTTCCAATGTCTGGATTGTTCGCTCTGATTGTCCGTCTATCTGAGGATGGTATGCTGTACTCATATGCAATTTTGTTCCTAAAGCTTTCTGGAAAGCTCCCCGGAATCTGGAAGTAAACCTTGGTTCTCGATCTGAAACAATTGACGAAGGTATCCTGTGCAATTGTACGATTTCTTGAATATATAGCCGTGCTAGCCTTTCTAAAGTATAGTCAACTCGAATCGGAAGAAAATGTGTTGATTCTGTTAACCTGTCCACAATCACCCAAATAGCATCGTGTCCTGTTGAGTTCCTTGGCAATCCCGTGACAAAATCCATAGTGATCTGCTCCTATTTCCATTATGGTATTTCCAAGGGTTGCAGGGTTCCTGACGGTTTATGGTGTTCCACCTTCACCTTCTGGCAGGTTAAATATTTTGAGACATAATCAGCTACCTCTTTCTTTAAGCCCGACTACCAGAACATTTGTTTCAAATCCTTGATACATCTTTGTTACTCCAGGATGCATAGAAAATATACTTTGATGAGCTTCTGCAAGAATCCGTTGCCGCAAATCTCCAGAGCTAGGCACACAAATTCTGTTCTTGTATCTCCAGAGACTGCTACGATCTCGTCTTACAGCTTCTGGTTCCTCTACTTTCATCCGTCTCAGCATTGTCATCATTTCTGAGTCCTGTGCTTGTGCTTGCTAAATCCTAATCTTAAAATCTGGTGTTATATGCAGCTACGCTAAACGGACTTCACCTGACGTCTCAATCATAGCCAACTTAAGGTCCTCAAATTCCGCTAGTAGCTTCTCTTCCTTTATCATCATCCAAGAGATACTCAAATTCTTCCTGCTCAAGGCGTCTGCCATCACGTTCGCCTTTCCTGAGTGATAACTTAACTTGAAATCATAGTCCTTCAAAAATTCCATCCACCTTCGTTGTCGCATATTAAGATCCTTCTGGTCAAAGATATACTTTAAAATTTTGTGGTCAGAGAAAACTTCTAGTTGAGCGCTATATAAATAGTGTCTCCAGATCTTCAGAGCAAACACTACTGCAGCCAACTCCAAGTCATGCGTCGGATAATTTCGTTCATGAGGTCTCAGCTGCCGGGAAGCATAAGCCTCCACATTTTTGTTTTGGATCAGCATACATCTAAGTCCTTTATGAGAGGCATCACAGTATACTTCAAAAGGTTTCTGCGGGTCGGGTAGTACTAATACAGGTGTAGTTGTTAACTTCTCCTTAAGCATCTTGAAACTTCTATCACACTCAGCCGTACAAATGAACGGAACTTCCTCTCGTGTAAGGTAAGTCAGAGGTAAAGCTATCTGTGAAAACCCTTTAATAAACCTTCGGTAATATCCAGCAAGTCCGAGAAAACTCCGAACTTCTGTAACGGTCGTAGGTGTTTCCCATTGCACTACTGCTTCAATTTTTGAAGGATCCACTGCAATTCCTCCCTGTGATATAACATGTCCCAAAAATGCCACCTTCTCTGTCCAGAACTCGCACTTTGATAGTTTAGCATATAACTTCCGAGTCCTTAGTATCTGCAATACAGTCCTTAGATGCTCTTCATGCTCTCTTTCTGTCTTCGAATAGATGAGAATATCGTCTATGAAGACTACTATGAACTGATCAAGGTACGGACGGAAAATACGATTCATGTAATCCATGAAAATCGCAGGAGCATTAGTTAGTCCAAACGACATAACCGTATACTCATAGTGACCATATCGAGTTCTAAATGCAGTGTTCGGTAAATCTGACTCTTTCACTCGAATCTGGTGATAGCCCGATCGCAAATCAATCTTCGAAAACACAGTTGCACCTTTTAACTGATCCATCAAATCATCTATTCGTGGAAGTGGGTACTTGTTCTTGATAGTGACTTTATTTAACTGTCGGTAATCTACACAAAGTCACATTCCACCATCCTTCTTCTTTACTAGCAACACCGGAGCTCCCCAAGGTGATGCGCTGGGACGAATAAATTTTTTTTTCCAAGTAGCTCATCCAACTGCTTCTTCAACTCTGCAAGTTCCAGTGGTGACATCCAGTACGGTGCTATGGAAATCGGTCCGGTTCCAGGTACAAGTTCAATGCTGAATTCTATCTCTCATTAAGGAGGAAACTCAGGTATGTCGTCCGGGAAAATATCAGGAAATTCCTTCACCACTCGGATTCATTCTAAGCTTAGTTCACTGTCATTCGAGCTAGCCACTAACAGAACGTACCCCTCATAATCACTCCCGCCTAAGGTAACTCTTACAGAATTCAGATATAAGGTGTGGGACAGAAATGGTTTAGTACATAGACTATCAGATGGAATAACAGCAGTTCTTTTAAAATAACACTACAAGAAAAAGGCGCGTTTGTAACAAAAAATATTGTTACAAAACGTCAAAATTTTGAAACAAAAGTTTTTTGTAACAAAAAAGGGTCCATTGCAGTAAGTCCCGTTACAAAAAGTTTTTGTAACGAAAAATGAAAATGTTACAATTCAATACCATATTTTGTAACAATTTTTTCTGATACAAAAAACCAGAAGCCGTTACAAAAGTGGTAACAAATTTTGATCTTGAAGGTATTTTTCGTGACAGTCAATTTTTTCTTATCAAAAAATTTTGTTACAAAATGTAACATGATTTTGTAACATTTTTTTTCTTTAGTTACGAAAGCAAAGTAATTATTTTGTAACAACTTTTTTTTATTACAAATTACATGCATAATTTACTAAATTATTTTTTAAATTAACTAATATATTAACGATTTTAATAAGCAAGTTTACATGTATATAATATGCAAAAACATACATAAGTCAAACAAGATCCTTTTAGCTAAAATTGTCTTGAAACAAAATAACATTAGCTAGTGAGTATATTGATTAGTTCAACCAAAACATAAAAGTTCTAACATAAAAGTTCAACCAAAAATTAAAAGTTGTAACATAGATTAGTGTCACTATGAATCAAAATATTCTTGAGCTTTCAAAGTAGCATGTGGTCACCATTTCAACACTCCTGTAAATAAGAAAAACCAAAACAAAAAGTTAGGTGCATAGTCAAAAGTTCCTTAAGTTCAAAAAGTTTCTAAATTTTCAAAACAAGCAAGTTTTTATTCACTTCTCAACAATTCAAAATGCCAAAACAAGTGATACACATGTATGTGTAGAGCACATAATCAAGTAATTATCAATCACAAGTAAGTGGCATAAATTAAAGGGTTTGTTCATCAAGTAACGCGAGATAAATCATAAATGTGATGTAATGACTAGTTTCATGAAACTGCACTAGGCATCACAAGATATTATATGCGAATAGTAGCATGCCTCCAAAAAGTAGAAAAGCAAGCCGGCCCTTAATAGTGTGATACAAATTTACTAAGTCTAAATCCCAGTATATACCTATGTAGCCCCATCAACCAGGTATATTTGTAACTAATCTGTCATGGGGAAAAAACTGCGGCCTTCAGACTCGCCACTGGTTTGGCAGATTTCATTAGGACCTGCAAGTGATCAATTACATCTTACAAGACCATGAATCAGAATAGTTACCTATATATGCATACCGCAAAATGAATCATATCTCAGGGTAGTTTAGAAACAAAACACCAACTTGTAAGTTCTAGACCCTTTGTATTCACTTTTTATATATCTAACAGGCCAGATAGTAACAGTATACTAAAAAAGGAAGCATTTCTATTACTTATCAACTAACAGGAATATATTATCATCCATTGTTGTACCTCAGACCAAAATGGGACAGCCAACATTCTGTATTAGAATAAGAAATTATCCATCTGAAACTAGCAGTAAATTAGGTGATAGATGACTTGCACACCGGGCATGATGTTTTCCTATGGAGCCAAGGATCGATACACTGCACATCACAGGTTTAGGACAGATTAGCATTTGAGATTGATAGGGTCCATCAGAAAATAGGGGATTTTCACAATCCCTTATTGAAGTACACTATTGGATCTAACCAACTCTGGAGAAAGTTCCCTTCTCCTGAACTACCAAACTGAACAAAAATTATCTAACTAAAACCAACTAAACCCCAGTATTTATATGCAGCAGTTAAGCCTAGAATTTCTGCTCCTAACCTGCTAAACTAGCTTAAAGGAGCTAACCAGCAGCCAACCAGCAACAATTATGAACTAAGTAGTGAAAGCAGTGAAAATTCAGTTTATCTACTCCTTACCTCTCCTCCTATAGACCAATCCAAACATGTTCTTATCAGAGATCTATCAGAAAAATATATAAATAAATAGTTCCATTTGATGTGCTTCTTACATCTTTGTGAAATTTGTGCAAACAGGGAAGATGGCGAATAATTTCACTGTAGGGAAGATGGCGAATAATTTCACAAGGAAGAATCAGAAAAAAGGTAGGGCTTACCAAAACAGTAGCGGTTTAACGGTTCAAAACGGAGCCAGAGCAATAGGCTAGCCTCTCTCTCTCACCAGCGATAGCGGCTCCGACCAAACTAGCAACGGTGGCTCCGACCACACCGGCGGCGATGGCGGCAGCGACGCATGAAACTCCTCCAACGGCGACAACGTGGGGCTTGATGACAACAAACCCTAGTAGCAGCGGTGGCAGGAGTGGCTTCGACAGTAGCACCCAGGCATGGTGGTGACGCAGCAGACGCTCTCTCCTCCACTGACGCTCGCGCGGCTCTTCCTTCTTCGCTGAACGGTGTCGACGAACAGAGGTGGCAGCTCCTTGGACGACAGCGGCGGCGCGACCAGGGACGAACGCACGGCTTCGACGGCGATGGTGGTTGCGACCCCGACGGCGAGATGGCGCGGCGAAACCGGAATCAACGCACGACGATGGCTTCTCTTCTCCTCCTGCATTGCGAGCTCTGTCTCTCCCCTTGTCAACGACGGCGGTGCATGAACAGCGGCCGTGGCGCGGCGACTGGATGACGGCAGTAGCACGTCCCCTCTCTCTATCCTCCCTCTGCTCTATATGCTCTCCCTTTCCTCCTCCCCACTCGGTTCTTCCCACTTCTCTCTTCCCTTTCTTCATTTCTTCTGTATGTGGGTGTATAGGGCTTGGGGGCGGTGGATGGTGAGTGGCTGTGAGGTTAGGATTTAATTTAGGGTAAAATAGGGTTTTGTGTGTGTATGAAATTGGAGATTTTGGGTTAATCTAGAATCTAATTAAATCTCTAAAATTACTCTAAAATATTATTTATTATATTAAAATACTAATTGATTTGAAATCAAATACTCTATTAAAATTATAAGGTAATATAATTAATTTTTTATTTATAAAATTATTTGTATTAAATTCTGAAATCACAATTATTTAAACTAAATCATATAAATTTTTTTATTATTTTTTATTTGCTAAACTTTATAATTTAAATATAGAAAATAATTCGATAATTATAAAATCAGATAAAACCTTAAATTACTTTAAACTCAATTAATCAAAATTTGTTTTAATTATCTTCAATAAAATAATTTCAGAGATTAAAATACTTAGCTCTTAATAAAATCTTCTAAAATTTCTAGGTCTTACAAATTGTATAATACTTTTATTATTGAATTTTAATTTTAAATAACCAATAATAAAATTTGCACAAGAATATTAATTAATTTAACTTCA
Source organism: Arachis hypogaea (assembly GCF_003086295.3). Classification (NCBI taxonomy): domain Eukaryota; kingdom Viridiplantae; phylum Streptophyta; class Magnoliopsida; order Fabales; family Fabaceae; genus Arachis; species Arachis hypogaea. The sequence goes on from NC_092048.1 coordinate 108,686,862, forward strand.
AATATTAATAAAACTAATTTAATTACTCTTAATAGATTAGTTTATAAAATAAGAAGTTTAAATTAATAATAAGTTATAACATTTTCATGATAAAAGTTACTTAAATTAAGCTATATAATTCTTTCTTATTTTTCAATTACTAAAATTATGTAAAATATTCAATTATAATAAAATTACTTAAGAATCTTAATTGATTTATAATAAAACTATTTCCGAACCTATTTAATTATTTCTAATAAAATAATTTCTAAAATTATAAAGTTTAAATTTAATAAAATAAAATTACAATTTATTTATATTTGGATTTTCAAAAATGCAGGATGTTACAAAATAAAATAATTTTGAAAAATATATATACACAATGTTTTTTACTCTTAAAGTGTTTAACATTTTGAAAAAAAATTGTTATAAAATATATTTATATTTTATGACAAATAATTAACTTGTTACAAACAATATTAAATTTTGTGACAAATTAATTTTTTTGTTACAAAACAATTGGAGTTTTTGAAACAAAAAGTTGTTTTGTTACAAAATATTTTGAATTTTTGCAACTTGTTTTTTTTTTTGTTACAAAATATTACAATATTTTGTAACAAAATATTACAATATTTTGTAACAAAATACCGTCTCGTTACAAAAACTAACATAATTTGTAACAAAATAAAACAGGTTATTACAAAATATTATCATGTTTTGCAACAACTTGTAATGTTGTTACAAAACATTATTCTTTTGTAACAATCACATATTATTATTACAAAATACTATTTTTTTGTAACAATTTTAAATTTGATACAAATTTTTTGTTACAAATATTCCATTTTCTTGTAGTGTAATCAAGGAAAACATGATACTTAGATAACAAAATCTAATACTAAAATAACTTCTAAACCACATAGAGGCAAACAGATTAGATCATGTATAAAAGTCCTGTTCCTAATAGCGAATGGTACTTGCAGGCACACTAAACTGGTCAAAGCATTTTGGGATGCAGGTGTATGGACAATCAGATCAAAGTTCAACTCAGAGAAATCTAGTCCCAACTCACGAGCAACAGTTAAAGAAACAAAGGAATGCGATGCACCCGAGTCATACAGTACAGTTAGAAATCGATCTTTGACAATACACTGACCTTGGATCAGGGCGTCTGAGTGCATAGCATCATCAGGAGTCATGACAAACACTCGACCTTGTTGCTGGATTCGCACTAGATTCCGAAAAAACTTTCTTGGGTACATCCTAGCTGTGTGTCCAGATTCCTCACAAGTAAAATAAGCGTTCGTTCCTTACAGCATCCAAATATAACATAACCATAACCATGGAGATCATAACAACTATGAGGATAGCTGTGCCTCGCATCAATTCGTCATTCGGAACTCGATTAAACTATGTCTATTCGCAGTCATTAAGGTCCTATCCGCACCAAACAATCAACATTAAGGTGATCAGTCTTAATATTTCAAGTAAGGCACGAACATTCCCAAAATGAGCACTCATAGACATTCATGCCAAATGTATCTTAAAGATACCCTAATGGCATGAGACACACAAGCAGAGTATGCAATGAAGCATAGTCAGTCCACTCCCCAGGCTCTACTGGGAACGAACTGCTCTTATACCAAATTATAACGACCCAATTTTCAATATGTCTAGATCATACCGGAAACTGAGCGCTACCAATTTGTCTTCCTAATTATTATCTATTATTTATCATATGAGCCTGATTCGTTGTTAAAAACGTAGTTAATTTGCGAGCCGTATTTTTTTTTGAAAACGTTTGGATTAATAGACAGAATCATTTATAATCAATTCACAAATAATAACAGATAAAATAGTTATAAACAACCACACAAAAATACATCACAAGTAGTTGACAACATTCGGTGATTTAGCCTTTATTAGAATATAGACTGTTAGTTAGAACGCCCCTAGATATAGCTAAATAATATCTATATACATGTATATACACACAACATCCCAGGTCCTGACCTATTCAAGAGGTCCCTAAGCTGGCACCTAGGCTAGCCTAGACTCTACACTCACCTAGTCCCTCTAAACTACTAAAGCGAGGGAAAGTACGTTCTAGGTCTTCAAAACTCAAGTCAGTGGAACGTCATCAAAAGATAGAACATCATCTGCTACTCCTCTGCACGATCAGACTTTTCCATAGGACGTCTCTCTGGTACCTCATGAAGTAGCCACACAATAGGAATCTCGTACACAGGATTTAGGTTAAAGTACGCATACGAACGGGGTGCAGACGTTGGCTGGTCCCACAGTATATACATATAATCAGAGAACGATATTCACCCTAGACTAAGAAGACTATCTAGAGCAGAATCCTCTTCTTGCGAACGGTCATCAACAAACTATGGTAAGGTACTCTTACTTCCATCTGAAGGGGGAAGGGAGAGAGAAGGGGTAAGAACTGGGGAGTTCTTAGTAGGGTCGGGGTTATTAGTTACGTTCATTAATTCTATAGTTTAACTTTTCATATAATACCTAACCCTATTCACAATTCCAGGACTAACTATGTTGCCCTAGTTCGTTCACTAGTCTCTGTCTGTTTTTCTGTCATTAAAACTTTACAGACTTTTCTTCAACTTTTTATCTTTCCTTTATCTTTGCCTCACTAATATGTTCTTACCACTCCCTAAGTATTTTATGAAGGTAATTATGAGATTCTGCGCTTAAAGTTGTCTTTCTAAGTCTTTTACAGAAAACTGCCTTTTTCGTATTATTTTATTATTCTTTTTAAAATATTATTTTTAATTAAATATTATTATTTAATATTTTATTATTATTTATTATTTTATCATTAAATTTTCGAAAATTACCCCATTTTAACTTTTAACCTTTAAAATTCACTTTTTACCACCCGTAACTTTTAATATTTCTACTTTTACCACCCTAACTTTCAGAAATTACCAAATAACCCCTCAAATACCAAAATAATTACTTCCTTGCCCTTTCTAAGATCTAAAAGGTGTTCTTCAATATTCTTCACCACACTCAAAGTGTTCTTCGTGTTCTTCGTAAGTTCTTCAAATTCTTTCTCTGTTTTTACCCGTTTTTCAGTCTTTTCAGCAACTGATTTTTACCAAAATTCATAATAAATTAGCAGCCACTAAAACCCATCTTTTCTACATGATTTCAACACAAATTGAACCTCAATTTAAGATTAGGGTTTCATTTTTCCAGCTTCCCAAGAACATGAACTTTAAAGCTTGAATTTCATCAAATTTCATCAAAATTTCACCAAATTTCACCAAGAATCAATCATATATGCAACCAATTTTAGCACAGCCAAATCATACAAAATTCACACAACTCAAACACAAATAATCAAGATTAATTTTGTGACACCCTACCTGGTTTTGCTGCTCCTAATTCGGTTAGACTTTCAGGTGGTCCTTAAGCACTTTTTCCTCCTTAGACTTGCTAGAAATTCACGTTTCTTGGCCCTCAAGTCAAGTTAAGCATGATTCCTAAGGAAGAATGATGAGCGGATATTTTATACGCTTTTTGGGGATAATTTCATATAGTTTAGAGTATGTTTTAGTTAGTTTTTAGTTTATTTCCAGTAGTTTTTAGGAAAAATTCATATTTCTGGACTTTACTATGAGTTGTGTGTTTTTCTGTAATTTCAGGTATTTTTCTGGCTGAAATTGAAGGAGCTGAGCAAAAATCTGATTTAGGCTGAAAAAGGACTGCTGATGCTGTTGGATTCTGACCTCCCTGCACTCAAAGTGGATTTTCTGGAGCTACAGAACTCGAAATGGCGTGCTTCCAATTGCGTTGGAAAGTAGACATCCAGGGATTTCCAGCAATGTATAATAGTCCATACTTTGCACAAGAATAGACGATGTAAACTGGCGTTCAACGCCAGTCCTCTGCCCAATTCTGGCGTCCAGCGCCAGAAAAGGATCAAAAACTGGAGTTGAACGCCCAAACTGGCATAAAAACTGGCGTTCAACTCCACAAATGGCCTCTGCACGTGACTCACTCAAATCTCAGCCCCAGCACACACCAAGTGGGCCCCAGAAGTGGACCTCTGCATCATCCATCATAGTCCACTCATATTTTGTAACCCTAGGCTACTAGTTTAGTATTTAAACAACTTTTAGAGACTTATTTTGTATCTCATGACATTTCAGATCTAAACTTTGTATTCTCTGACGGCATGAGTCTCTAAACCCCATTGTTGGGGGTGAGGAGCTCTGCTGTGTCTCGATGAATTAATGCAAGTATTTCTGTTTTCCATTCAAACACGCTTGTTCCTATCTAAGATGTTCATTTGCGCTTAACTGTGATGGAGGTGATGATCCGTGACATTCATCACCTTCCTCAAACCATGAATGCGTGCCTGACAACCACCTCCGTTCTATATACGATTGAATGAGTATCTCTTAGATTCCTTAATCAGAATCTTCGTGGTATAAGCTAGAACTGATGGCAGCATTCATGAGAATCCGGAAAGTCTAAACCTTGTCTGTGGTATTCCGAGTAGGATTCAAGGATTGAATGACTGTGACGAGCTTCAAACTCCTAAAGGCTGGGCGTTAGTGACAGACGCAAAAGGATAGTAAATCCTATTCCAACCGGATCGAGAACCAACCGGTGATTAGCCGTGCTGTGACAGAGCACGTGAGCGTAGTTTTCACTGGAAGGATGGAAGGTAGCCATTGACAACGGTGATCCACAAACACACAGCTTGCCATAGGGGGACGTGCGTGCGTGAACAAGAAGACAGAGGAAAGCAGAGATTCAGAAGACAAAGCATCTCCAAAACTCCAATATATTCTCCATTACTGCACAACAAGTAACTTTTAATTTATGCTCTACTGGTTACTCACAATTCAATTGATAAACATAATTGACTTCCTGACTAAGATTTACAAGATAACCATAGATTGCTTCAAACCAACAATCTCCGTGGGATTCGACCCTTACTCACGTAAGGTATTACTTGGACGACCCAGTGCACTTGCTGGTTAGTGGTACGAGTTGTGAAAAGTGTGATTCACAATTCGTGCACCAAGTTTTTGGCGCCGTTGCCGGGGATTGTTCGTGTTTGAACAACTGACGGATTATTTTGTTGCTTAGATTAGGAAAAATCTTTCTTTTTTGGTTTAGAGTCTTTTATTATTTATCCCTTGTTAAAATACTTTAAACTTATAGCTCAGTTATTAGAATGTGGTGTTTATGTTCATGATAATTGGCTATCATATTTTTAAAACCTTTTTCAAAAATAATTTTCTATTAAATCCTGTGCCAAACTTTAAGTTTGGTGTTTTCAAAAATAATCTTTCTTAAAATTTTTGAAGGTCCCATAACTCATTTGGCTAGAGCGTTAATCTGTGTTCTTGGTAATTGGGTTAGAATCTTTTATACTCTTTTCAAAACTTTTTTTTCAAAATATTTTTTTCTATTAAATCTTGTGCCAAACTTAAGTTTGGTGTTTTCTTGTTGATTTCCCTTTGATTTTCGAAAATTTTGGTTTGGTTTTCTAAAAATTTTAAGTTTGGTGTTCTTCCTTCATGTTCTTGTGTTCTTGTGAGTCTTCAAAGTGTTCTTGAGTTTCCTTGTGTCTTGATCTTAAAATTTTTAAGTTTGGTGTTCCTTGGTGTTTTCCCTCCAAAATTTTCGAAAACAAGGAGCATTAGATCTAAAAATTTTAAATCTTGTACTATCTTATTGTTTTTCTCTCTCCTCACTGAATTCAAAAATATCTTTTCAAAATATCTCTTCTAACTTCCTAACTTCTTATCTTTTCAAAATTTGTTCCAACCAACTAACTAACTTTTTGTTTGTTTCTTAACTTTTTCAAAACTACCTAACTAACTCTCTCTCTCTAATTTTCGAAAATATCTCCCTCTTTTTCAAAAATTTCCTTTTTTTTTCTTAACTAACTATTTTTAATTTTTTTACGAAAAAAAAAATATATATATATATATTTTATTATTTCAAAATTCAAATCCTTTTTAGTTATTTTATTTTATTTAAGTATTTACTTCTTATAAAATAAAATAAATAAAAGGTAAATCAGTCCAAGTTATATCCATATATCCATCATGGACATAAGTGGAGATGGACAGTCCAGGAGGACTTGGGGTCATATTCTAACCCCTCTACTGCTTCATATGGGAGTAGCATCTGCATACCCTCCATTGGAGTAGTAGTTTTGAGTTGAATCCTCAGCTCATTATCATGGTGCAGCAAAGTTGTCAGTATTCCGGTCTTCCACAGGAAGAACCTACAGAGTTTCTGGCACAATTTTTACAAATTGATGACACAGTACATGATAAGGAAATAGATCAGGATGTCTACAGACTATTACTGTTTCCATTTGCTGTAAAAGATCAAGCAAGAGGTGGTTAAATAACCAACCAAGGCCAGCATAAGAACATGGAAACAGCTGACAGAAAAATTCCTGAATCAATATTTCCCTCCAAAAAGGATGACACAGCTAAGGCTGGACATCCAAGGCTTTAAACAAGGAGATAATGAATCTCTTTATGATGCCTGGGAGAGATACAGAGAGATGCTACGAAAATGCCCCTCTGAAATGTTTTCAGAGTGGGTTCAGTTAGACATCTTCTACTATGGGATTGCAGAAGGAGCTCAGATGTCTTTAGATTACTCAGCTGGTGGATCTATCCATATGAGAAAGACAATTGAAGAAGCTCAAGAGCTCATTGATACAGTTGCCAGGAATCAGCATCTGTATCTAAGCAGCAACCCTTCCATGAATGAAGAGGTTAAAACAGTAACTGCTGAATTCAGTACTGTAAAACAAGCTGCTGAATTCAATCAGCAATTAGATTTTCTAACAAAACAGCTAGCTGAATTCAAAGACAGGTTACAGGAGACAAGGATAGCTAATATACATATGGACGAACAGTTTAAGCAAACAAAGCAGCAGCTATCAAAGCAAATAGCAGAAGAATGCCAACAGTTCAATTAAGAAGTGGGAAAACATTAAATACCCCACCTCAAGGCATCAAAAATTCAAGAAATGAGCGACCCACCAAAGATTCCCCTGAGGACAGTAAGAGCCCAGGGAAAAATAATTCTGGCACTAAAACGCCAGAAAATGGGTGGAAGGCTGGCGCTGAACGCCCAGACCATGCCCAAAACTGGCGTTCAGCGCCAGAAACAAGGCAGGATTGGCGTTCAACGCCAGAAAGGGCAAGAATCTGGCGTTGAACGCCCAACAGGGGCGCATTTTTGGCGTTCAGGCGCCAGGAACAGACAGTGAGCTGGCGTCTAACGTCACTCCAGCTTCTGACTCTGGCATCAATTGCCAGTGAGGGATCAGACACACACAAGTGCTGACAACAACCCCTCTAAAAAGGCTTCTTTAACCACTAAGGTTGAGGAATATAAAGCCAAGATACCTTATCCTCAAAAACTCCGGAAAGAGGAGCAGGATAAGCAATTTGCTCGCTTGCAGATTATCTAAGGACTCTTGAAATAAAGATTCCATTTGCAGAGGCACTTGAGCAAATACCTTCTTATGCCAAGTTCATGAAAGAGATCTTGAGTCATAAAAAGGAGTGGAGAGAAACAGAAAGAGTTCTCCTCACTGAAGAATGCAGTGCAGTCATTCTGAAAAGCTTTCTGAAAAGCTTAAAGACCCTGGGAGTTTTCTGATACCATGCATATTGGAAGGTGATTGCACCAAGACAGCTTATGCGATCTTGGGGCAAGCATCAACCTAATACCTGCATCCACTATCAGGAAGCTTGGCTTAACTGAAGAAGTTAAACCAACCCGGATATGTCTCCAACTTGCTGATGGTTCCACTAAATACCCATCAGGCGTGATTGAGGACATGATTGTCAGAGTTGGGCCATTCGCCTTTCCCACTGACTTTGTTGTGCTGGAAATGGAGGAGCACAAGAGTGCCACTCTCATTCTAGGAAGACCCTTCCTAGCGACTGGACGATCCCTCATTGACGTCCAACAGGGGAAATAACCCTGAGAGTCAACGATGACGAGTTCAAGTTGAACGCTGTCAAAGCCATGCAGCATCCAGACACATCAACAGACTGCATGAAAGTTGACTTATTGACTCTTTGGTAGAAGAGATCAACATGGCTGAGAGTCTCGAATCAGAGTTGGAAGACATCTTTAAAGATGTTCAGCCTGATTTGGAGGATTCAGGGACATGAAAGAGCCTCTGAACTTTCTTCTAAAAGATGAAAAACCTCCTAAACCAGAGCTCAAGCCACTGCCACCATCCTTGAAATATGCATTTCTAGGAGAAGATGACACCTTTCCAGTGATCATAAGCTCTGCTTTAAATTCACAGGAAGAGGAAGCACTTATTCAAGTGCTAAGGACACACAAGACAGCTCTTGGGTGGTCCATAGGTGACCTTAAGGGCATAAGCCCAGCTAGATGCATGCACAAAATCCTATTGGAGGATAATGCCAAACCAGTGGTTCAACCACAGAGGCGGCTAAATCCAGCCATGAAGGAAGTGGTGCAGAAAGAGGTCACCAAATTACTAGAGGCTGGGATTATTTATCCCATTTCTGATAGCCCCTGGGTGAGCCCTATTCAAGTCGTCCCAAAAAAGGGAGGCATGACAGTGATTCATAATGAAAAAAATGAACTGGTTCCCACAAGAACAGTTACAGGGTGGCGCATGTGTATTGACTACAGAAGGCTCAATACAGCCACCAGAAAGGATCATTTTCCTTTACCATTCATAGACCAGATGCTAGAGAGACTAGCAGGTCATGATTATTACTGCTTTTTGGATGGCTATTCAGGCTATAACCAGATTGCAGTGGATCCCCAGGATCAAGAGAAAACAGCATTCACATGCCCATCTGGAGTGTTTGCTTATAGAAGGATGCCATTTGGGCTATGTAATGCGCCTGCAACCTTCCAGAGATGCATGCTCTCTATTTTCTCTGACATGGTGGAAAAATTTCTGGAAGTCTTCATGGATGACTTCTCAGTATATGGAGACTCATTCAGCTCCTGTCTTGATCACCTGAAACTTGTTCTAAAAAGATGCCAAGAAACCAACCTAGTTTTAAACTGGGAAAAGTGTCACTTCATGGTGACTGAAGGAATTGTTCTTGGGCATAAAATCTCAAATAAGGGAATAGAGGTGGATCAAGCAAAAATAGAGGTAATTGAAAAATTACCACCACCTGCCAATGTTAAGGCAATCAGAAGCTTTCTGGGGCATGCAGGATTCTATAGGAGGTTTATAAAGGATTTTTCAAAAATCGCAAAACCTCTAAGCAATCTGCTAGCTGCTGACACGCCATTTGTGTTTGACACAGCATGCCTACAGGCGTTTGAAACGCTGAAAGCTAAGCTGGTCACAGCACCAGTCATTTCTGCACCAGACTGGACATTACCATTTGAGTTAATGTGTGATGCCAGTGATCATGCCATTGGTGCAGTATTGGGACAGAGGCATGACAAGCTTCTGCATGTCATTTATTATGCCAGTCGCGTTCTAAATGATGCCCAGAAAAATTACACAACCACAGAAAAAGAACTACTTGCAGTGGTTTACGCCATTGACAAGTTCAGATCATACTTAGTAGGATCAAAAGTGATTGTGTATACTGACCATGCTGCTCTTAAATATCTACTCACAAAGCAGGATTCAAAACCCAGGCTCATCAGATGGGTATTGCTTCTGCAAGAGTTTGATATAGAAATAAGAGACAGAAAAGGGACAGAGAACCAAGTGGCTGATCATCTGTCCCGGATAGAGCCAGTGAAAGGGACGTCCCTCCCCTTTCTTGAGATCTCTGAGACGTTCCCTGATGAGCATCTATTTGCCATTCAGGAAGCACCATGGTTTGCCGATATTGCAAACTATAAAGCTGCACGGTTCATACCCAAGGAGTACAATAGAATACAAAAGAAGAAATTAGTCACTGATGCAAAGTACTACTTGTGGGATGAACCCTATCTCTTTAAGAGATGTGCAGACGGAATTATCCGTAGGTGTGTCCCCAGAGAGGAAGCACAGAGAATCCTATGGCATTGCCACGGATCTCAATATGGAGGCCATTTCGGAGGTGAGCGAACAGCCACCAAGGTCCTCCAATGTGGCTTCTATTGGCCCACACTCTATAAAGATTCCCGAGAGTTTGTACGTAATTGTGACAGTTGCCAAAGAGCTGGTAATCTGCCTCATGGTTACGCCATGCCTCAACAAGGAATCTTGGAAATTGAGTTGTTTGACGTATGGGGAATTGACTTCATGGGACCTTTTTCACCATCATATTCAAACACTTATATTCTGGTGGCAGTTGACTATGTATCAAAATGGGTTGAGGCTATTGCCACACCCACCAATGATACTAAAACAGTGCTGAAGTTCCTCCAGAAACATATCTTTAGCAGGTTTGGTGTCCCTAGAGTGTTAATCAGTGATGGGGGCACTCACTTCTGCAATAAACAGCTTTACTCTGCCATGGTTCGGTATGGAATTCGCCACAAAGTGGCCACACCATATCATCCACAAACCAATGGGCAAGCTGAAGTCTCTAACAGAGAATTAAAGAGAATCCTGGAACGGACAGTAAATACCCGTAGAAAGGATTGGGCAAGGAGCTTGGATGATGCTCTGTGGGCTTACAGAACAGCATTCAAGACCCCTATAGGGACCTCTCCATACCAACTCGTGTATGGTAAGGCATGCCACTTGCCCGTGGAACTGGAACATAAGGCCTACTGGGCAACCAGATTCCTAAACTTTGATGCCAAATTAGCAGGAGAAAAAAGATTGCTCCAGCTAAATGAGCTAGAGGAGTTCAGATTCACAGCTTTCGAAAATGCCAAGCTATATAAAGAAAAATAAAAAAAGTGGCATGATAGAAAGCTGTCATCTAGAATCTTTGAACCAGGACAGAAGGTTCTGTTGTTTAACTCTAGACTCAGGCTATTCCCCGGGAAACTAAAATCCCGGTGGAGGAGACCATACGTGATTACAAGTGTATCACCATATGGTTATGTGGAGCTTCAAGATATTGATTCTGATAAGAAGTTCATTGTCAATGGACAGAGAATCAAGCATTATCTTGAAGGCAACACTGAGCAAGAATGCTCAAGGCTGAAGCTAGATTAAAAGCTCAGCAAAGTCCAGCTAAGGACAGTAAAGAAGCGCTTGTTGGGAGGCAACCCAATTTTTATTTATTCTCATGATTTTTCATGTTTTATTAGGTTCATGATCATGTGGAGTCACAAAATAAATATTAAAAATTGAAAACGGAATCAAAAACAGCAAGAAGAAAAATCACACCCTGGAGGAAGCACCTGTCTGGCGTTCAACGCCAGAACAGAGCATGGTTCTGGCGCTGAACGCCCAAAATGGGCAACATCCTAGCGCTGAACGCCCAGAACAAGCATGGTTCTGGCGTTCAACGCCAGAAATGGCTAGTAAATGGGCGTTGAACGCCCAAAATGGGCACCAACCTGGCGCTGAACGCCCAGAGTTGTGTGCAATTCCCTCTTCTTTTGCTCGAGGGCGAGCAACATTCTAAGTTTGGTGTGGTAAAACAATTATGTAAAGGATCTATAGCTCAGTGGTAGAACATGTGGCTGCAAATCAAGAGATACCTCAGGGGATGCACTTCCCTCCACATAATTATTGGAAGCAACTGAGGATAGAAATACCAAAAATCACTAGGAATCAAGCCACAAAGGCAAGGAAGAGACATAAAAGAGCTCAAGAACATCATTGGTGCCTCAAGAAGGAAATGCCATCATCACTAAGGTGGACTCATTCCTTGTTCTTACTTTCTCTGTTTTTCGTTTTCTCTATGATAAGTGCTTATCTATGTCTGTGTCTTCATTACATGATCATTAGTAGTAATTAGTGTCTAGTTTGATTTTATCCCCAATTAAGTTATAGTCTATTTTTCTCATCATCAGCAAACATGAATAAAATAGTAGATCTTTTGAATAAGAGGCAATAAAATTTCGAGTTTAATAAGAGAAATTCTAATTAGTTAAATGTGGTGGCAATGCTTTCTGTCTTCTGAATGAATGCTTGAACAGTGCATATGTCTTTTGAATTTGTTGTTTAAGACTGTTAAATATGTTGGCTCTTGAAAGAATGATGAACATGAGACATGTTATTGATAATCTGAAAAATCATAAAAATGATTCTTGAAGCAAGAAAAAACAGCAAAGAACAAAGCTTGCCGAAAAAAAAAAAAAGAAGGAAAAAAGAAAAAGCAAGCAGAAAAAGCCAATAACCCTTAAAACCAAAAGGCAAGGGCAAATAAAAGGGATCCCAAGGCTTTGAGCATCAGTGGATAGGAGGGCCTAAAGGAATAAAATCCTGGTCTAAGCGGCTAAACCAAGCTGTCCCTAACCATGTGCTTGTGGCGTAAAGGTGTCAAGTGAAAACTTGAGACTGAGCGGTTAAAGTCAAGGTTTAAGCGAAACGAAGAGTGTGCTTAAGAACTCTGGACACCTCTAATTGGGGACTTTAGCAAAGCTGAGTCACAATCTGAAAAGGTTCACCCAGTTATGTGTCTGTGGCATTTATGTATCCGGTGGTAATACTGGAAAACAAAGTGCTTAGGGCCACGGCCAAGACTCATAAAGAAGCTGTGTTCAAGAATCATCACACTGAACTAAGAGAATCAATAACACTATCTGAATTCTGAGTTCCTATAGATGCCAATCACTCTGAGCTTCAATGGATAAAGTGAGATGCCAAAACTGTTCAGAAGCAAAAAGCTACTAGTCCCGCTCATCTAATTAGGATCTGAGCTTCAATCAAAAACTCTGAGATATTATTGCTTCTCAACCTATTAGTCTTCTATTTTATTTGTCTAGTTGCTTGAGGACAAGCAACAGTTTAAGTTTGGTGTTGTGATGAGCGGATATTTTATACGCTTTTTGGGGATAATTTCATATAGTTTAGAGTATGTTTTAGTTAGTTTTTAGTCTATTTCTAGTAGTTTTTAGGAAAAATTCATATTTCTGGACTTTACTATGAGTTGTGTGTTTTTCTGTAATTTCAGGTATTTTTCTGGCTGAAATTGAAGGAGCTGAGCAAAAATCTGATTCAGGCTGAAAAAGGACTGCTAATGCTGTTGGATTCTGACCTCCCTGCACTCAAATTGGGTTTTCTGGAGGTACAGAACTCGAAATGGCATGCTTTCAATTGAATTGGAAAGTAGACATCCAGGGCTTTCCAACAATATATAATAGTCCATACTTTGCACAAGGATAGACGACGTAAACTGGCGTTCAACGCCAGTTCTCTGCCCAATTCTGGCGTCCAGCGCCAGAAAAGGATCAAAAACTGGAGTTGAACGCCCAAACTGGCATAAAAACTGGCGTTCAACTCCACAAATGGCCTCTGCACGTGACTCACTCAAATCTCAGCCCCAGCACACACCAAGTGGGCCCCAGAAGTGGACGTCTGCATCATCCATCATAGTCCACTCATATTTTGTAACCCTAGGCTACTAGTTTAGTATTTAAACAACTTTTAGAGACTTATTTTGTATCTCATGACATTTCAGATCTAAACTTTGTATTCTCTGACGGCATGAGTCTCTAAACCCCATTGTTGGGGGTGAGGAGCTCTGCTGTGTCTCGATGAATTAATGCAAGTATTTCTGTTTTCCATTCAAACACGCTTGTTCCTATCTAAGATGTTCATTCGCGCTTAACTGTGATGAAGGTGATGACCCGTGACATTCATCACCTTCCTCAAACCATGAACATGTGCCTGACAACCACCTCCGTTCTATATCCGACTGAATAAGGATCTCTTAGATTCCTTAATCAGAATCTCCGTGGTATAAGCTAGAACTGATGGCGGCATTCATGAGAATCCGGAAAGTCTAAACCTTGTCTGTGGTATTCCGAGTAGGATTCAATGATTGAATGACTGTGACGAGTTTCAAACTCCTGAAGGCTGGGCGTTAGTGACAGACGCACAAGGATAGTAAATCTTATTCCAACCGGATCGAGAACCAACCGGTGATTAGCCGTGTTGTGACAGAGCGCGTGAGCGTAGTTTTCACTGGAAGGATGGAAGGTAGCCATTGACAACGGTGATCCACCAACACACAGCTTGCCATAGGAGGACGTGCGTGCGTGAATCAGAAGATAGAGGAAAGCAGAGATTCAGAAGACAAAGCATCTCCAAAACTCCAACATATTCTCCATTACTGCACAACAAGTAACCTTTAATTTATTCTCTCTTGGTTATTCACAATTCAACTGATAAACATAATTGACCTCCTGACTAAGATTTACAAGATAACCATAGATTACTTCAAACCAACAATCTCCGTGGGATTCGACCCTTACTCAGGTAAGGTATTACTTGGACGACCCAGTGCACTTGCTGGTTAGTGGTACGAGTTGTGAAAAGTGTGATTCACAATTCGTGCACCAAGGGGATTTGTAATACCCAGTCTAACCGAAATTAATTAAATAATAAGTTAAATAAGAGCGAATATGGTTGGAAGATTTGGCAATTGGAATTTGATAATTCAAATATGATATTTGGATTCAGTGAATTTTTCCGAGTCGGAAAACATAATTTTCTGCGTAAAAGCGCGCAGTGGAATTTTGACCGGCAGTACCGGCTGAGATCTGTCTGGTACTACAGTTGAGGAAATTGATTATGGGTAAATAAGATTAATAAATGAGGAACTATAATTAGGGAAGGTAGAAATATTTAAAGTGCAATTTAGAGCGCTAATCTTAAAGGTTTTGGCCCAAAATTGGGCCAATGGGCAAAAATAAGTGAACCGGGCCTAAGTGGGCCCAAGACCCAACATATATAAACATTATTTATAAGCATTTCAGCTCATTTTGCCCTAAAGAAGGGGTGTTGGGCGCTGAAATTGGGAGGAGAGAAGAGAAGAGAGAAAACCTAACTCTCTTTGATCTTCAAACCACCATAACTTGAGCTACGGAGCTCCGATTGACGAGCCGTTTGCAGCCAGGCGTCGCTCTTCTCATCCTCTACAATTCTATCTAAGTTTTGTGGTGAGTATTCTATTCATCTCTGCCCAGTTTTCGAAATTTCCCACTGTTACACGTTTTTGGGTAATTAGTGTTGAAATCTTGTGATTTTGGGTGTTTAGGGAAACTCCAACATGGATTCTAAGTGGGTTCTATCCCTACTTCATATGGGCTGAGGTAAGAAGTGCTCAAACCCTTGTGACTTGTCATTTTTATGAGCCCTAGGTTGATGTATGTATGTGATATTGGTTATGTTAGTGTATTTGGTGATGTTGGTGCACAATTGGGAGATTGGTATTGCTTGAAGAGCTTTGGTGAGGCTTGGAGCTAAGGTTGGTGAAGACTTCCAAAGAAGAGGCTCAATTGGTTTGGCTACAAGAGGTACGGTTTAAGTTTCATTTAAGTACCCTGTGTTGTGATGAGAATTCCTAGGCTAGATGCCCCTAGGATTAAGTTTGGATTGTGTAAATGGTTGGTGCTAATATGCATAGTTGGTATGTAATGTGAATTAATGATTTGGGTTGAGAATTGTGTGGCCTTGTATGCTTGGTGTATTGAGAATTTGATGTACTGGGTAATGAGTATTGATTTGTAGTTTATGCATTTAAATTATGATATTGGGCTGGAGGCCGTGGATTTTGGGCCGGAGGCCGAAAAAAGGTGAGAAAGGTAAGTTGATGTGTGCATTGTATGATGACACAAGTGATTGGATGAATTTCAGATAATGAATATATGAATGATTGGGTTGGTTATTGAATAATAAGGTTTGAGGAGTTGAGGTGTGGGATTTGGTAAATTTGGGTGTAATTATATAGATGAGGTATGTTTGGTTTTGGTTGAGATATATTATATGGTCATATATGTGATTATGATTATTGCTGCCTTGATGGTATGATGATGCATTAGAGATATGTTTGTCGTGATATATGCTTGAGGAATGATTAAGGTTGATTTGTGGGTAAAGCCACGTGATAGTGAGTACGATATTGATTATGTATAATGATGGTTGATTGGAAATAGTGTTGTTGAAATTTGGCATGAGAAAGAGTATATGATATGTAAATGTGTTTGAGTTTGAGAAAGTGTCAACGTGCGAGTTGAGGAGGCTTGATGTTGATTTTGGTATATTTTGATTGATTTCAAAGAAAAGGCTGAAATTGGCATGTTTTGATTGATTTTGAAAAGAGTTGAAAATGGCTTGTTTTGAAAATGGCACTTTGTGGTTTTGTATGGAAACATGGTTTTGGGGCATACTTTGACGGGATATAACCTGGACTACGGATCTCTGTTTTCTGCCAAATCTGTTTAGAAATGAAATTGGATCCGGGATGTCCATGCCGTTCGAAGGACGGGTGAAAAACAATTTAAAATGAGAGAGTTATGTCCGTCAGAAGATTGGGGGTTGAATCTGTAAATTCTGCAGCTTTTAACTTAGAAAATTTTTAGCAGAACGACCCTACGCGCGTAGGCGCACCTGGCCCGTGCACGCCGTTCTTCCAGAAAGCACCATCCACGCGTGCGCGTGGTGTGCGCGGGCGCGTCGATGCGCTGTACCAAATGCCCAGCTATTTTCCAGAGAGTTGTGCCAGGGTCGTGCCAGTTTTGTGCCTGGGCGCAAGAGCACCCACGCGTACGCGTGGCTGACGCTTGCGCGCCATTTGGATATTTTTCAACCCACGCGTTCGCGTGTATGACGCTTGCGCGTCGATGAGTTTTTGGCCATCCACGCGTGCGCGTGGAGTGCGCGTACGCGTGGCCCTGTTTTCATGCCAAAGTTGATTTTTGAGTTTTTAAAGCCAAACCTCATACTTTTAAGCCTCCGATCTCACCCCTTATGTATCAAATCATTATGGTATGCCTAGCAATGAGGAAGGAGCTAGGGGATGTGGTAACTTGCGAGTGAGGCAAGGAAAAAGATTATGATCAATGATGATCAGATATGATTATATGAGATATGGAGGATGGCGGTGGAAGTACCGTGTATGCCATGAGCCGAAGGGCTATATTTATTATTAAATGGTTGGTTCTTGATTGGACCATGAGCCGGATGGCTGAGTTCTTGCCGGATACGGCGGAGCCATGTTGATAAATTGGCTAGTTCTGGATTGAATTGTGAGCCGGGTGGCTGAGTTATTACCGAGTTACGGCAAAGCCATTATGGATTATGGCTGAGTATAAAGGCATATATGATAAATTAACGAATATGATAAATGAATAATGATGAAAAATGTTGAATGTAAGCATGCTTGTGTTTTCTCTCTGGTTGTAAGGGTGACAGGGCACCGATACCCTCTAATGGCGACAGGGCGCAGATACCCTCTAATGGCGACAGGGCACAGATACCCTCTAATGGCGACAGGGCGCAGATACCCTCTAATGGTGACAGGGCACATATTCCCTCTAATGATATTAATACACAACAGAGAGACTGTGCCCGGGTTAGCTACCGGACATGTCGGGTTGGCTTGATAACCGACAGATGATATCATCAGCCATAGGGCAGGCATTCATCATTTGCATATGTTTGAATTGTTTGGGTTTGTCTATTTGTTTTGGATTTCTACATTATATATGCTAAGTTACCTGATTATGTGCTACTTGTTCTACTTGTACCCTAATTGTGTATTACTTGCCTGTATTGCTTGTGTTTGTACAACTGAGAGGCCCCTCATGTTGGTGTCGGTGGAGGTTGAGGGCTGTTCTTGATGAGATGAATTGATGATGCGATTGCATGATGATGGTGATCATTAGTTGAGATGATTTGAGCTCCCTGGGTAGACGCAGTGATGTGGTTTCACTAGTTCCAGGGAGGGCATGATATATTGATATAGAATTGCTGAGACAACACGACTGATGATGGGTTTGTTTATGATTCTGAAATCTGATTCGTGGGAGAGTCAGCGAGTTGGGAGTCATATGAGATGTGATCTAGATTTAGTATTCCCTTACGACAGATGCCTATTTATAGATTAGTGAGAATCTAGGCTGGATACTTGGTGAAAAGGAGTTTAGGATGCTTGGTGAGTTTTTATTGCAGTGCATTGTATTTATTTGGCACTTTTACCGTACTGGGAACCCATGGGCCCGGGGTTCTCATTCCGTATATATCTCTTGTTTTTCAGATACAGGTCCAGGTGCTCAGAAGTGAGTTGTGGGTCGTCTGAGAGACGGCGAAGATCTTTATTTCTTCTACTTTGTGTTTGATTAGAATCTCTCCACCTATGTTTTGAAAAGATTATATTATGTATTGAACTCTTTTGGAACTTGCCTATAGAGGCTCTTATGTTTCCTTTGGGAGAGATTATGATATACTGTTGTCATCTACTTTCATACTGTACCCTAGCCGGCTTAAACTTCGCGGGTCGCGACTAGTGGCTATTTACTTATGTTATATATATCTATCTGTTATCTATCTCTTAATCTCCTATACGCCTTGTCCGTATATCATTTTCGGCTTCACGGTTTATCTTTTGTTGTCGAAACGTGAGTGATACGTCTTCGCGATTTTATTTCTACTCTTTTCAGGCTTCTCGATTAATACTCTTTTCGAAATTACCTATATTTATATATTAAAAATCCACCTGAGAGTCGTACCACCGTAATATCATTGACTTATGACTCGAGCATAAGGATTTGAATATTAGGGTGTTACATTATGGTATCAGAGCAGTTCGTCCTCGTGAGCCTGAGGGATGGAACTGCTTATGCTTCAATGCATACTCTGAGTCTGTGCCTGTGCTAGTTAGGGTATCTAACCGATACATCTAGCATGAAGTCCATGAGTGTACTTTTGGTACTTTGAAGCACTATACTTCCGATATTGAGACTGATCAACTTGATATCGATTGTTTGGTGTGTATAGGAACCAGATGGCGCCTCGTGGACCTGGTCGGGGACGTGAGAGAGATTGTACTAGTACTCAGGAACCGGAAATCAACCCGAATAACCCGGTAAACTTTATGGCGGTGTTGGAGAATATGGCTGCTACTATGCAGGCCACTGCGGAGGCTCTTGGGCAATAGATAAACAATAATGGCAATGGCAGAAGTGGAGCTCAGGGCCCGATGACACTGGCAACTTTCTTAAAGGTTAATCCACCTAAGTTCAAGGGAACCACTAATCCGACTGAAGCTGACACCTGGTTTTAGGCCATGGAGCGAGCACTGCAAGCGCAGTTGGTGCCTGAAGAACAGTGTGTTGAATTTGCTACCTATCTGCTCACGGGGGAAGCATCGCATTGGTGGCAAGGGGCCCGACGTCTCCTGCAGCAGGGGAATGATCCTATCACCTGGGGTACCTTCCAAGTGGAATTTTATAAGAAGTACTTCCCGAATTCTGCTAGAACGGTCAAGGAACTTGAATTACTGCAGCTGAAGCAGGGTACAATGTCCGTATCTGAGTATACAAATAAATTTGAGGAGTTATTCAGGTTTTCTCGTATGTGTCAAGGAACCTCGGGAGACTTCGAGGAATGGAAGTGTATTAAGTATGAGGGAGGACTTTGAAGTGAAATCCTGAGCTCCGTTGGACCGATGGAGATTAGGGTCTTCTCCGAACTTGTGAACAAGAGCCATATTGCTGAAGAATGTGTGAGGAAGGCTGTTGAGATGAAGAATGACCATCAGGAGTCCCACCGCAGAGAGCACAATCAGGAATACTCAACAAGGGGCCAAGAGTTTAAGAGAAGAGGATACCCACAACGTCTTCCCCAAAGGCGAAATGACCTTGCGACAAATAAGAATTCCCAAGGAAAAGGTAGGGAAAAGCAAATAGTGGTTGTTTCAGATGTTTTGAGCTGTCAGAGATGTGGAGGTCATCACCCAAATAGACCGTGTCGTTATGGTTCGGGTTTGTGTTACAATTGCGGAAAGCTAGGACATTTGGTCAGAGATTGCCCACATCGGAAGGACCGGGAGACTGCCAGGTCTGATTTTCGTACCTGAGGTAATAAGAAAACTGATAACTTAATTCTTTACCACTTTAGATAATGCTGAAGGCTGGTATTCACTCATAATACATGGTCGAATGAAAAATTATGATCTGTTCTAGATAACCCTAAGTTATCTTAATAGAAGGTTTGGTGAGCATAAGTGATTAGGTAGGCCTTTAACGGAAAGCAACCTCAGAGTGGAATGACTGGTGGGCGATGTGAAAGCCATCATCCGGGAACTCCGTGTCGAGGTGGATTGGGACTTTGCTATGGTTGTAGAGGAGTTGGACACGTGTCCTGGAAATGTCCTAAGAAGGTCAACCGGAATACTACCAAGGGCCAACAACAAGGTCGTGTGTTCACTACAACAACGGGTGATACCGTTAGATCCGACGGTTTGGGAATTGGTAAGCGAAAGATCGGTAACAACGTGTTAAAAGTACGATTAAGTTGATATGTGGTTTTGGCTATCATAGATAGAAATCTAGTGAATGCCAGTCATGCTAAGTTGTGGTTGTGAGGAAGTAAGTGATAGAACTCGTACTAGACGAGAGATCAGAATAAAGCAGCGGAAACTTGTGGAAGTAGTAACACAGGATAGCTACAAATAAGAGCTGTAAAAGTTTACTATAGTATCTTATGTTTGAATACTAGAAGGGTTAAGCGAGTTACTGCAAGTAATGATCCCCAATAGTTGGAATTGATTGCGGCTGCGAGCTTTGATGGTTCTAAAGAGGATGAGGAAATTATCATTGATGCATAATTGGATTTAGATGATGAGAGAGTGCAAGTTGTCGTGTTTGAGAGATGAGTACCATGATGTTTGGTCATAGTGACCTTGGAATTAGATTGAGATTTATAATGATTGGTTTTGAAAGACGAATGTGAAAATCACTAAATTGGAATGCTGATGCGGTACTGAGATTGGTTTAAGGGAACCCGTGACGGGTGGTAAACTCCAATTTTTGGGGAGGTACTGTTGAAAATTTTTCCCAAGAAATTGAAAGAGCATTGGTTATGGTTTTGAGGATGATTTTTGATATGAGTAACGTTAACAAAAGAGATGTGTCTCGAATGCTTTTATAGATTATTAAAGGAAAGCGAATTCTTATAATTTTGTTAAATTGTTATTTCAAACTCATTTGCTTTCCAGAAATGAGAGGGGTTTTTGATTGATGAGTCGGAGGCTTTATAACAGCAAGTCATGTGGAAATTCGAGGGTTTGAGAATAAGAAAGTAAGTTTGGAGTTTATGCTTGGAGTTGAGCTGTGATTAGTGGTAATTGGCTTGGCAGAGAGAGAGGATAGTGATGGAGTATCATTAAGATGTGGTGATGATCTTTGATTGATTATAGTGATGGGGGACGATGGCTGTGATTAACGACGATGGTGATATTATTGATGACATGATTTGAGATTTAATAGGGTGAGTTGATGAGACGATAAAAGTAAGGAACGAGACTATTGGTCGGCGTTGGACAAATGACCGAGAACCTCAAATATAGAGAAATCAGAGCGCGGCAACGGAAGCGCGCAGAATAAAAGGACCTTGGGACTGTTATGCGTTGGATATAGAGGCAGACTACGCTCGCGTACTTGCAATGATGAATGGAATTTTCGAGGGCGAAAATTTCTGTTAGGGGGGTAGAATGTAATACCCGGTCTAACCGAAATTAATTAAATAATAAGTTAAATAAGAGCGAATATGGTTGGAAGATTTGGCAATTGGAATTTGATAATTCAAATATGATATTTGGATTCAGTGAATTTTTCCGAGTCGGAAAACATAATTTTCTGCGTAAAAGCGCGCAGTGGAATTTTGACCGGCAGTACCGGCTGAGATCTGTCTGGTACTACAGCTGAGGAAATTGATTATGGGTAAATAAGATTAATAAATGAGGAACTATAATTAGGGAAGGTAGAAATATTTAAAGTGCAATTTAGAGCGCTAATCTTAAAGGTTTTGGCCCAAAATTGGGCCAATGGGCAAAAATAAGTGAACCGGGCCTAAGTGGGCCCAAGACCCAACATATATAAACATTAGTTATGAGCATTTCAGCTCATTTTGCCCTAAAGAAGGGGTGTTGGGCGCTGAAATTGGGAGGAGAGAAGAGAAGAGAGAAAACCTAACTCTCTTTGATCTTCAAACCACCATAACTTGAGCTACAGAGCTCCGATTGACGAGCCGTTTGCGGCCACGCGTCGCTCTTCTCATCCTCTACAATTCTATCTAAGTTTTGTGGTGAGTATTCCATTCATCTCTGCCCAGTTTTCGAAATTTCCCACTGTTACACGTTTTTGGGTAATTAGTGTTGAAATCTTGTGATTTTGGGTGTTTAGGGATACTCCAACATAGATTCTAAGTGGGTTCTATCCCTACTTCATATGGGCTGAGGTAAGAAGTGCTCAAACCCTTGTGACTTGTCATTTTTATGAGCCCTAGGTTGATGTATGTATGTGATATTGGTTATGTTAGTGTATTTGGTGATGTTGGTGCACAATTGGGAGATTGGTATTGCTTGAGGAGCTTTGGTGAGGCTTGGAGCTAAGGTTGGTGAAGACTTCCAAAGAAGAGGCTCAATTGGTTTGGCTACAAGAGGTACGGTTTAAGTTTCATTTAAGTACCGTGTGTTGTGATGAGAATTCCTAGGCTAGATGCCCCTAGGATTAACTTTGGATTGTGTAAATGGTTGGTGCTAATATGCATAGTTGGTATGTAATGTGAATTAATGATTTGGGTTGAGAATTGTGTGGCCTTGTATGCTTGGTGTATTGAGAATTTGATGTACTGGGTAATGAGTATTGATTTGTAGTTTATGCATTTAAATTATGATATTGGGCCGGAGGCCGTGGATTTTGGGCCGGAGGCCGAAAAAAGGTGAGAAAGGTAAGTTGATGTGTGCATTGTATGATGACACAAGTGATTGGATGAATTTCAGATAATGAATATATGAATGATTGGGTTGGTTATTGAATAATAAGGTTTGAGGAGTTGAGGTGTGGGATTTGGTAAATTTGGGTGCAATTATATAGATGAGATATGTTTGGTTTTGGTTGAGATATATTATATGGTCATATATGTGATTATGATTATTGATGCCTCGATGGTATGATGATGCATTAGAGATATGTTTGTCGTGATATATGCTTGAGGAATGATTAAGGTTGATTTGTGGGTAAAGCCACGTGATAGTGAGTACGATATTGATTATGTATAATGATGGTTGATTGGAAATAGTGTTGTTGAAATTTGGCATGAGAAAGAGTATATGATATGTAAATGTGTTTGAGTTTGAGAAAGTGTCAACGTACGAGTTGAGGAGGCTTGATGTTGATTTTGGTATATTTTGATTGATTTCAAAGAAAAGGCTGAAATTGGCATGTTTTGATTGATTTTGAAAAGAGTTGAAAATGGCTTGTTTTGAAAATGGCACTTTGTGGTTTTGTATGGAAACATGGTTTTGGGGCATACTTTGACGGGATATAACCTGGACTACGGATCTCTGTTTTCTGCCAAATCTGTTTAGAAATGAAATTGGATCCGGGATGTCCATGCCGTTCGAAGGACGGATGAAAAACGATTTAAAATGAGAGAGTTATGTGCGTCGAAAGATTGGGGGTTAAATCTGTAAATTCTGCAGCTTTTAACTTAGAAAATTTTTAGCAGAACGACCCTACGCGCGTAGGCGCACCTGGCGCGTGCACGCCGTTCTTCCAGAAAGCACCATCCACGCGTGCGCGTGGTGTGCGCGGGCGCGTCGATGCGCTGTACCAAATGCCCAGCTATTTTCCAGAGAGTTGTGCCAGGGTCGTGCCAGTTTTGTGCCTGGGCGCAAGAGCACCCACGCGTACGCGTGGCTGACGCTTGCGTGCCGTTTGGATATTTTTCAACCCACGCGTTCGCGCGTATGACGCTTGCGCGTCGATGAGTTTTTGGCCATCCACGCGTGCGCGTGGAGTGCGCGTACGCGTGGCCCTGTTTTCATGCCAAAGTTGATTTTTGAGTTTTTAAAGCCAAACCTCATACTTTTAAGCCTCCGATCTCACCCCTTATGTATCAAATCATTATGGTATGCCTAGCAATGAGGAAGGAGCTAGGGGATGTGGTAACTTGCAAGTGAAGCAAGGGAAAAGGTTATGATCAATGATGATCAGATATGATTATATGAGATATAGAGGATGGCGGTGGAAGTACCGTGTATGCCATGAGCCGAAGGGCTATATTTATTAATAAATGGTTGGTTCTTGATTGGACCATGAGCCGGATGGCTGAGTTCTTGCCGGATACGGCGGAGCCATGTTGATAAATTGGCTAGTTCTGGATTGAATTGTGAGCCGGGTGGCTGAGTTATTACCGAGTTACGGCAAAGCCATTATGGATTATGGCTGAGTATAAAGGCATATATGATAAATTAACGAATATGATAAATGAATAATGATGAAAAATGTTGAATGTAAGCATGCTTGTGTTTTCTCTCTGGTTGTAAGGGTGACAGGGCACCGATACCCTCTAATGGCGACAGGGCGCAGATACCCTCTAATGGCGACAGGGCGCAGATACCCTCTAATGGTGACAGGGCACATATTCCCTCTAATGATATTAATACACAACAGAGAGACTGTGCCCGGGTTAGCTACCGGACATGTCGGGTTGGCTTGATAACCGACAGATGATATCATCAGCCATAGGGCAGGCATTCATCATTTGCATATGTTTGAATTGTTTGGGTTTGCCTATTTGTTTTGGATTTCTACATTATATATGCTAAGTTACCTGATTATGTGCTACTTGTTCTACTTGTACCCTAATTGTGTATTACTTGCCTGTATTGCTTGTGTTTGTACAACTAAGAGGCCCCTCATGTTGGTGTCGGTGGAGGTTGAGGGCTGTTCTTGATGAGATGAATTGATGATGCGATTGCATGATGATGGTGATCATTAGTTGAGATGATTTGAGCTCCCTGGGTAGACGCAGTGATATGGTTTCACTAGTTCCAGGGAGGGCATGATATATTGATATAGAATTGCTGAGACAGCACGACTGATGATGGGTTTGTTTATGATTCTGAAATCTGATTCGTGGGAGAGTCAGCAAGTTGGGAGTCATATGAGATGTGATCTAGATTTAGTATTCCCTTACGACAGATGCCTATTTATAGATTAGTGAGAATCTAGGCTGGATACTTGGTGAAAAGGAGTTTAGGATGCTTGGTGAGTTTTATTGCAGTGCATTGTATTTATTTGGCACTTTTACCGTACTGGGAACCCATGGGCCCGGGGTTCTCATTCCGTATATATCTCTTGTTTTTCAGATACAGGTCCAGGTGCTCAGAAGTGAGTTGTGGGTCGTCTGAGAGACGGCGAAGATCTTTATTTCCTCTACTTTGTGTTTGATTAGAATCTCTCCACCTATGTTTTGAAAAGATTATATTATGTATTGAACTCTTTTGGAACTTGCCTATAGAGGCTCTTATGTTTCCTATGGGAGAGATTAGGATATACTATTGTCATCTACTTTCATACTGTACCCTAGCTGGCCTAAACTTCGCGGGTCGCGACTAGTGGCTATTTACTTATGTTATATATATCTATCTGTTATCTATCTCTTAATCTCCTCTACGCCTTGTCCGTATATCATTTTCGGCTTCACGGTTTATCTTTTGTTGTCGAAACGTGAGTGATACGTCTTCGCGATTTTATTTCTACTCTTTTCAAGCTTCTCGATTAATACTCTTTTCGGAATTACCTATATTTATATATTAAAAATCCACCTGAGAGTCGTACCACCGTAATATCATTGACTTATGACTCGAGCATAAGGATTTGAATATTAGGGTGTTACAGGATTCCACTGGAGCTCAAAGGCTGGTTATTGGAGTTATTCATTGATCCAATCTGTGAGACAAGAGTTTGCAAAGTAGAGTTCAGACCATTTAGTGTAGCATAAAAGTTATTTTCCATGGTCTGTTGTCTCCGATCAATAGATTGTAGTAAGTCATCATTAGAAGATGAAGAAGGATAAGTAATTTGAGAGGTCTGTTGTTGGGTATTCTATGGTCCTTGGGATTGCCTCAGGTGAGGTGCTCTGTAAGGCTGGTTCTGGTTATGCTGCCTGTTGTTGTTATTATTCCACCTCTGATTTCCCTGATTGTCTCTGTCTCCTCTGTTGTTGTTGTCCCTACAATTCTGGTTAGAATTGTCCTGCCAGCCATGGCTGTAATTGCCTCCTTGATTGTACCCTTGGTTGGGGCGGTCATAGAAGTTATGAGTGGCTGCCACGGTGTTGTCTTCCTGCTGGAGCTGCGGATATTCATCAGTATAATGGCTATAATCAGCACAGATTCTGCAAACTCTCTGTGGGACTAACTGTTGGCTTTGCTGTGGTGGAGAAGGTTGAGCTTGCTAAACTTATTGTTGATTCAATTGCATCTGCTTCAGCATGTTGGCCATTTCACAGATACTCTGAGTTAGAGCAGCAGTCTCTCTGCTAGAGGATACTTCTGCAACGGCTTTTGAACGGCCTTATTTCTGCCTGTGATTCCGAGTAGATTCAGCTAAGTCGCTGATCAATTGCCATGCCTCATCAGTGGTCTTGTACTTTTTCATAGACCCATTGCTAGCACTTTCCAATGTGGTCTTATCTTGGGGCCTCATGCCCCTGTGTGACGTAACCGAGTAACACTATCTTGTCAATCATGTGGTGGGGGCATGCTTTCAGAAGATTATTGAAGCGCTCCCAGTATTCATAGAGAGTCTCGGATTCGTCCTGAACAATCATGGAAATGTCTTTCCTCAGTTTATCAGTAACTTCAGCTGGAAAGAACTTTTCCAAAAATTCTCTTCTAAGTGTATCCCAGTCGGATACAGTTGCTGTGGGTTGAGTGTAGTACCACTCTCTTGCCTTCCCCTCAAGAGAAAACGGGAAGGCTTTCAATAAAATTGAAGTTTCATTTGCACCATCACGCCTGAGAGTAGAACAGGTTGCTTGAATATCTCTCAGGTGCTTGATAGGCTCTTGAGCAGGTAAGCCATAAAACTTGGGCATCAAATTGAGCAGTGCAGTCTTTATTTCAAAGTCTGTAGCCACCGCTGGGTGATGCGCTTGAAACGGTTGCATTGAAAAATCAGGGGCTCCAACCTCCTGGATAGTAACTCTTCTAGCTACTGCCATGTCACCTACACGTAAATCAACCGAATCAGTAGAGGGGCTGGTTTCTTCCTCAAGTGATGTTTCAGATCCGCCCTCAGAGAGGACTAACCGACGCCGAGCTTGCCTTATTCGTGAAATAGTTCTTTCAATCTCAGGATCAAATACTGGCAAGCTTGGATCAGGAAGTGAACGCGTCATCTAACGAAAGAAACAAGCAGCTCATAGTAGCAGGATAAAATAAAATGCAAATAAATAAATTCCAATTAATAACTTTAGCACTCTATTATAAGTTCCCGGCAACGGCGCCAAAAATTGACGTGGCGGACATTGGCGAGCCAAGAATTGTTATAAGATATGCGTTGCAAGTATAGTTCTTAACCAACCAAAAATCCGCTTATCAATTTAGAAGGGGTGTCACAAAAATTGAAATTAAAATACTGGGAGTATGAATCCCAGGTCGTCTCCCAACGAGTTGTAGAAAGGTGTGCTATTTTATTAATCAGATGTTTTCAAAATGGTTTGAATTGAATAACAGGAAATTAAATTAGAGAATTTATGTAAATTAAATAAAAGCCTTGACTGGGAGTAGATTAGCTGGAAGCCCTATTCTTGTTGGAGTACTCTCAAGATTAATTGACAATTGAAGGTTGTCCTGTTTAGTTATCCCTTAGTAGGTAAGGGAAAGTCAAACAAGTTGGAATGCTACTTCTATTCACAAGTTCCAACCCACTCAATTAAGAGGGATTGGTGTCAGTGACTAGAGGGCAATCCAACAATAAACCCAATTACAATTTTTCTTTTTGAACATTCAACTCAAGGGTTCCTTTCAATCAAATCCCCATCAAGTTAGAGGACTACTCGCTCATTGTGAATGTAGAATTCATAACATAGGAAATGGAATTAAAGAAAGACATGATAAATAAAAATCAAAGAAATCAATTAAAAATAAAAGTAATTCTTGTATTAATAAATTCTAAAAATAATTCAATAGTGAAATTGAGTAAATTAAAGGACATGGAAGAGTAAGAGCCAAGTAAAGAAAACGAACTAGAATGACGAAGTCTTGATGAGGTAATAACTCTTCTCAATATCCAATGCAAAAAGCAATAGAAATAAAATCCTAAGAACTATGAATGTGTACAGAGAAAACCTAGAGGAGAGTAAAACTAGATCTAAAAACTAAAAAGTGTGTATAATGAATGTTGTCCTTGGTCTCTGCATGTTCTCTGGCTCTATTCTACTTTTCTGGGCCAAAAACTGGGTCAAAACAGGGCCCAAAATTGCCCCAAGCGAATTCTGCAGATTATCCAGATCGCGCACGTCACGCGATCGCGTCATTCATGCGGCCGCATCATTCGGCGTTTTGCCCTGCCATGCGAGCACGTCATCCACGCCTCCACGTCACTTGTGCTATTCCAATCCGCGCGGTTGCGTGAGTTATGCGGCTGCGTCACTGCGATTTCCTCTCTTTTGCGCGGTCGCGGGAGCCATGCGGCCGTGTCACTTCTCGTTGGTCATCTCCTCAATTTCTTGTTTTCCTTCCATTTTTGCAAGCTTCCTTTCAAATCTCCAACTCATTCATGCCCTGTAAAGTCTGAATGGAATAAAGGAGAATTAAAATACATAATTAAAAGTCTCTAGGAAGCAAGTTTTCAATCATGTAATAATTTTAGGAAGGAAATATAAATGCATGCTAATCATATGAATAAGTGGGTAAAGATCATGATAAAACCACACAATTAAACACATTATAAACCATAAAATAGTCGTTTATCAGTGCGATAAGTTCAGGTGATGCGAACGTGTGGGGCACGCGGACGCGTGACTCGAGTTGTGCTAGTGGCGCGAGAGCAGCCTCACGTACGCACAACTCTCTGTTTAAATGCATTTTTGCCAAAAATCTGGGGTGACGCGTTCGCGTGGGTGACGCGATCGCGTTGATGGCCATATTTGCAAAACGACGTGGACGTATGGGGCACGCGTTCGCGTGGTAAGGCTTGTGCTTCTAGCACCATTCCAGCCCCATTCCAGCCTAACTTGCTGCCAAACACCCGTTTACGTCGATTTTACAGGGCCACGCGTTCGCGTGGGTGACGCGGACGCGTGGGAGGCATTTTTCCCACATGACGCGGACACGTCAGTGACGCGGACGCGTCAGCGACGCGGTCGCGTGGATCAATTTATGCCAAAGGCATGCCTCCAGCCACGCTTTCGCGTGACTCTCTGTTCAATCTTGTTTTCTTCCCAATGCACTGGTGACGCGGACGCGTTGGCGATGCTGTCGCGTCACGTGTGATTATTTATTATTATTATTATTATTTTATGCAAATTGCAGAATGCAGAATGTAGTATGCAGATGCTGATGCTGATGTTATAAATAATTTCAGGTTCAATAAAATAAAATAAAACTCAAAAACAAACAAAACTAAATAAGATTGAAAATGGAACGATCATACCACGGTGGGTTGTCTCCCACCTATCACTTTTAGTTAAAGTCCTTAAGTTGGACATTTGGTGAGCTCCTTGTTATGGTGGCTTGTGCTTGTATTCATCCAAAAATCTCCACCAATGTTTGGAATTCCAATGGCCTTCGAGATCCCAAACTAGGCGCAGAAAGCCTTCAAGCAGGTTAAAGCAAGTGACAAGGCCCCAAGAGTGTTGATTTCTAGACTGAATTCCGGGGTCCCAAACCTTACTTTTGCACCCGTCTTCTTGTTGATCATCATGATTCCATCTGGGTGGCACGCAATTTAAATTCTCACTGAGACATCCAAACAGCTACCTAGACCTATTCAATTGAGCTCTATACCAACCCTTACATTTAAACTTTGAGCACACAACCATGTTGAACCTTGCTTGATAACTCCAACCACTAACCATCTTCCTCTTACTCTTAATGCCACAAAAAGCTCTAAGTTGACCATCCGTCTCCAGTAGCCCATATTCAGGTGGAATTAGAAAGCTAAGGGATATGAATTTTACCCACTTGAATGTTGTGAAGGATGATGGAAACTTAGGGGGAGGTATTTCTAACGAATTTGCAAGCTCCACTCCCTTGTGCTCTTCTCTAACAACTTTCACCTCTTTGCAAGTTTCTTCAATATCAACATCTTCCTCTTGGTAGCTTACTTCCAATTCAATCTCTTCTTCATTACTCACCAAGGGCATGAGAGGCTGTGCTTCTGCTTCTTTAGTCTCCATCTCTTGATCAACCTCTTCCAAGTCTTCAACCATGATATGCCTTGGAGGTTGTACACCCTCCTCAGCATCAATTTCAATCGCCTTAGAAGGAGGTTCTATAACCTGACTTTCCCATGAAGGTTCAGCATCTCCTAAGTCTGCAACCACTTTTTCCTTTTCAATAATTGTTGCTTTGTCCAGTTATTTAGGTATAAAATCGTACTCCTCCTTGATGATTTATTTTCTATGACAACTCCCTTCAACTACTCCTTCATCTGCGAAGGTCCCTTCTACCTTTACCTTTAGTGCCTCCTCTAGCTCCTTATGAAGTATGGATTCGCGAAGATGATCCCTTCTCTCTTGTTCCGTGTCAATAGCATCATTGGGATCATATTGCTCTTCGATTGATGGATGTGGGTGCTCTTCCAGGGAGGGTGGTGATGGGATGGAAAGATCATTATGGGATTGAAAAGGAAGTGCACTAGAGGTTGAGGGTTGATTGTTGAAGGTATTCGATGGTCCAATTTGGGCAACGAGAGCTTGTATAGCAGAGTTTAGATCGGTAAGTGCTTTCTCCATGGAGGTTTGGGGTAGATAGGAGGGTTCATTTGTTGGGAGAAAGGGTTCATGGTAGGAAGGTGGTTCATCTTGATAATGATAAGGAGATGGAGTATATTGAGGTGGTGGTTCATGAGATTAATTGTGTTGGAATAGGGGTGGTTCTATGTATGGTTCATTTGGCTCATAAAGTGGTTGGTATGGTGGATACGGGTTAGGGTCTTATGGAGGTGAATGGTGGAAAGGGGCTTGGGAGTATGATGGTCCAAAATTACGTAGAGGAGGAGGTTCATAGGTATTTTGTGGTGGGTGTTGATTGTCACGAAGAGGTCCACCATAACCATTGTCTTGGTGCGCATCATAGAATGGTTGTTGATAGTGCCTTGGAGGTGGTTGTCGCCAAAAGGGTTGATCAAATCCTTATGGCTCCTCCCATCTTTGATTGTCCCATCCATGACCCAAGCTTTCATTGTAATCTCCTCTTCCTGTAACATGATTGTAACTAAACTCATAGCCAAAGGGGTGAGAATTCATAGTAGCTAATAAAAATTAAAAATAAAAACAAATTTAAATTAAAAGGTTATTGAAATTTAAATTTTGAATTTGAAAATTAAATTTTGAATTTTAAATTTTGAAATTTGAAATTTGAAATTTGAAATTTGAAATTTGAAATTTGAATTTTGAAATTTGAATTTTGAAAAAGTCAATAATATAAGATAAAGATTTGAAAAAGATTTAAATTTTGAAAAGGTTTGATTTTTAAAATTTTAACTTTAAAATTTTAAATTTGGATTTTGAATTTTTTACTTTAAATATTGAAATTTGAAATTTGATTTTTGAAATAAGATAAGATAAGATTTTGAAAAGGATATATATATTTTTTTGTGATTTTCGAAAAAAAAATCAATTAAAATAAAGAGCAATAACCTCTTAATTTACAATGAAAACAAAAATAAAAACAAAAATAAAAACAAATAAACAAGCAAAAAGTAAATATTTACAATAACCAATAATAAGGCACACGTTTGCAATTCCCCGGCAACGACGCCATTTTGAAGAACGAAACTCTCGCGCGATCTAGAATTTTCACAATAAATTCACGTTGTAAGTATAGCTTTTAGACCGACAAGAATTCCTTTCTTACAAAAGTTTTGTTTGTCACTTAAGCAAACCCAATAAAATTGATAACCGAGTATTTAAACCTCGGGTCATCTTCTCAAGGAATTACAGGGAAGTATGACTTATTATTAGCTATGGAAAAGGTAGAATTTTGGGTTTTTAAAATAAGGAACAAGTAATTTAAATGACAAGAAAAATAAATTAATAATAATAAAATCTTTTGGCAAGGTATAAGGATTTGGAATTTCTATCCTAGTTATCCTTATCAGATGTGATGAGAATTGAGTTTTAATCCCACTTAGTTAACCTTTAGTAAAGCAAAGGAAAGTCAAGTGGACTAATTAGTTTGATCCTCAGGTCCTAGCCAGTTCCTAAGGAAGGACTAGAGTTAGAGCAATCTGGATAAATTAGTAATCTGCCAATTTCAACCACTGCTGAGTTTGACAACTCAAGTGTTACCAATTACTTAGCCAAAGCCAAAAAGGGAGAAAATATCTAAATTAAATTAAAAGCATTCATATAAATAAAGCAAAGCAAAGTCAAATCTGAAATACCTCAAATTATATTAATAAAACATTCAAATCTAAATACGAAGAGTTCATAAGCCAAATTGGTAACATGAGTCAGATACGAATAAAAGCATTAGAATAAATAAAAATATAAAAAGAATATTGAACCTGAGAAGAAGTTGAAATCCTAAATCCTAATATAAATCCTAATCCTAATCCTAAGAGAGAGGAGAGAACCTCTCTCTCTAAAAACTTCATCTAATCATAAAACTATGTGAATATGAATGTATGATCTATCCTCTCATGAATGGATGTATTCTCCTACTTTATAGCCTCTAATCTGTGTTTTCTGGACTGAGAACTGGGCCAGAAATAGCCCAGAATTCGCTGGTTGCGAATTTAAACACGCTGATTTTTGCCACTGCGATGCGTCCGCATAGATTACGCGTTCGCATCACTTATCTTCAGAGAAACTATGACAAATTATATATCAAATCGAAGCCCCGGACGTTAGCTTTCCAACGCAACTAAAACCATATCATTTGGACCTCTGTAGCGCAAGTTATGGTCGTTTTAGTGAGAGAGGATCAGGCTGACAGCTTTGCAGTTCCTTCAACTTCTTGTATTCCTTCCACTTTTGCATGCTTCCTTTCCATCCTCTAAGCCATTCCTGCCCTGTAATCTCTGAAAACACTTAACACACATATCAAGGCATCGAATGGTAATAAGAGAGGATTAAACATATCAAAATTAAGACCAAAGAAGCATGTTTTCAATCATAGCATAAAATTAGGAAGGAAAACGTAAACTCATGCAAATCATATGAATAAGTGTATGAAAGATTGATAATATCCACTCAATTGAGCACAAGATAAACCATAAAATAGTGGTTTATCACTCAACTAGAAAGAGTGGGACATGAAAGGCATGCAAGTTCATATCAATGCACAAAGAATATAAGAGCCATACAAGATTAAGCACTGATTTAAAAGTTTCATCACCCAATAATATCAAACAAGTCAAGAAGCGCCAAGATTAATCAAGAAATTCTCAACAATTGAGTAAGAGAATTCAAGACCATTATTAAAATAAGAAGCTTAAAAAAAGAAAGTAAAAACAAGCTATACAAACAAAATGAAAATGCAAAGAATAAAAGTATGGGAATGCAATGGACAAAAGAAAATGGAGGATGAGAAAAAAAACTCTTTTTTTTTGCGACGCGGACGCGCACAGTACGCGTACTCATGCTTGATGAAGTTGGCGACCGACGCGGACGCGTCACGTACGCTTGCGCGTTAGGTCACGGGCACAGAGTAGGCACAACTTTGGCACAACTCTCTGGAACATGTACCAGGAGGGCAGGTGACTCTATCGACGCGCGCACGCATAGCGTGCGTGTGCGTGCATTGCGCATTTAGCTTATGGACGCGTACGCGCCAGGTGCGCATACGCGCGGGTTGGTTTGTGCCTTAGGCCCAATGTTCGCACAGTGCAGGCCTAACTCTCGGGTTTTTGGCTGGGGGTGGAATTTTTGCATCGACGCGTACGCGCCATGTACGCGTGCGTGTGGATGGTCGAAAATGCTTGAGGCGCGCGTACGCACCAGGTGCGCACACGCGCGGGTTGGTGCTCTATTTTTTAAAATTTTTCCAAGTTCTTGCACCAAACCAAGCCTTCCAAACCTCCAAACATCTACCAAAATACCCTAAAACCTTATTTAACATATTATACTACCAAATAAACTCAACAAACAAAACAAAACATGGAATTAAACTAATTCTATTAATATGTACAAAAGAGAGAAAAATGAAAAGAGTTTACCATGGTAGGGTGTCTCCCACCTAGCACTTTTAGTTTAAGTCCTTAAGTTGGACATTTGGTGGGGGTCCTTGCTAGGGTGGTTTATGCTTGAATTCATCCTTGAATCTCCACCATTGTTTGCATCTCCAAGGTCCACCGGGATCCCAAATCAGACACACAAGGCCTTCAAGTAAGCCTAGGTAGATGATAAGGCCCCAAGAGTTCTGATTGTTGAAATGAATACTGAGGTCCCAAACCTTGTTCTTGCACCCATCTTCCCGTTGACTACCATAGTTAAATTTGGGTGACAAGGCTTGTAAATTCTCAATTAAGCATCCAAACATTCTCCTAGACCCATGCAGTTGGGTTTTACACCAACCATTGCCATTCAACTTTGAACATGCAACCATCATGAACCTAGAGTGATGTTTCCAACTATTACCCAACTCTCTTCTACTCTTAACTCCACAAAGAGCTCTAAGTTGACCATCATTTTCAATCAAACCATATTCAAGTGAGAAAGAAAAGCTTAGGGATAAGAATTTTACCCACTTGAATGTTGTGTTGGATGATGGTGACTTAGGAAGGGGGACCTCCCCACACTTAGCCAATGCGAGATCCATTCCCTTGTGGTCTTCTTTCGCAACTTCCACCTCTTTGCAAGCTTCTTCAACTTCAATTCCTTGCTCACCAACTTCTTCTATACACCCTTCATTGCTCAAACCATGTGTTGGAGCTTGTGCACGGTCCTCCTTGTCATCAATTTCACAACACAATAAAGGAGATTCATCAATTCCAAAAGACTCATTAGTTGGTGTGGAATCATCTTCAATGATGGAGCTTGCTTCTTGCTCAACCTCCTCCTCTTGGTGGCTTCCTTGCAATTTAATATTTTCTTCATTGCTTACCAAGGGTATGGAAGGTGAGGTATCTTCTTCCTTACCCTCTATGTCAAACCCAATTGGAATAGATTCAATTGTACATAATAATTCTTCAATGATTGAATCCATCTCTTGGTCAACCTCTTCAAAGTTTTTCACCATGATATGCCTTGGAGGTTGTACACCCTCCTCAACATCAATTTCAAGCTTCTTGGAAGAGGGCTTTATGATTCTACATTCCCATGGACTTCCAACATCTCACAGGTCTTCAACCACTCCTTCTGGCTCAATTGTCTTAACTTTCTCCCCTTGTGGCAATTCTTGCTTCAACTCCTCTTCTTTACCTTGAAGCTCTAAACTCACTCCCTCACTATGCTCCTTAATTTTTTCTCCACATTGGTCAATGGGAGTGCCTTGGTTGCTTAGGCTTAGTTGGGAGGAGGCCATATTGCTAACAGCTTCCACTAGGATAGCTATCTTGGCTTCTAGCTCCTTAAACTCCTTTTCCATCCCCTCTTGTTGCCTTTGGAATTGAGAGTTAAGATCTCCTAGTTCTAGCATGAGGGCTTTATTGAGGGGCGGAGGTGGGAGAGAGGGTTCATTGTTTGAGGGGAAGGCATTATAGTTGGAAGGTGGTTCATTTTGGTAAGGGTATGGAGTTGGTGTATATTGAGGTGGTTCTTAAGAGTAGTTGCATTGGAATTGTGGTGGTTCTATGTATGGTTCATATGGCTCATAAGGTGGTTGGTATGGTGGGTAAGGATTAGGATCATATGGGGGTGTTTGGTGGTATGGGACTTGTGAGTAAGGTGGTTC
This sequence comes from Arachis hypogaea, assembly GCF_003086295.3. Taxonomy (NCBI): domain Eukaryota; kingdom Viridiplantae; phylum Streptophyta; class Magnoliopsida; order Fabales; family Fabaceae; genus Arachis; species Arachis hypogaea. The sequence continues at coordinate 108,722,795 of NC_092048.1, forward strand.
AAAACCATGTTGAGGGGGTGGTTCATAGGCATGTGGTGGTGGTTGGTGACAATCACAATAAGGGTCACCACATCCATTAGATTGATATGCATTAGGATTAGGATTATACCCATAAGAATCCGGAGATTGTTGCCAAGAAGGTTGATCAATCCCTTGAGACTCCTCCCACCTTTGATTGTTCCATCCTTGATGCATATTGTCATTATAGTTCCCATTCCCTACAACATAATTTGAGCCAAACTCATAGCCAAAGGGGTGAGAATTCATAATAGCAAATGAAAATAAAAACAAAACTAGTAAGAACTAATAAAAACTAACTCCTAAAACAAGCAAAAACTAGCAAAGAAGCATATTAACATATATACAATAGCCAATAACATAACACTATTGCAACTCCCCGGCAACGGCGCCATTTTGATGAATGATAATTTGCTCGATGGTTTAGAATTTCTCTCATAGAAATAAGAACTTCGTTGTAAGAATAGCTCCAAACCAACAAACAATTCTCACATAAAAAATTTGAGTTGTCACAAGTACAAACTCCAAATAAGAATTAACCGAAGTATTTGAACTCCGGGTCGTCTCACAAGGAATTGCAATGAAGTGTTTAATTATTGGTTATGAAAATGCAAGGGGGTTTGATTTAGAATTTGACAAGAAAATATAAATGACAAGAAAGTAAAATAACAAGAACTAATAAAAGAAATGGAAAGAACTCCTGGCTAGACATAGGTAATTGAGATAACCATCCTTGTCTACATACCAAATATTGATAATTATGAGGAACCAAGCTCATTAAGTTTACTTCTATACTTGAAGTATATCAAATAGGCTTGATCACATCAACCCAAAAGTCTCAACCTATCTACTAATTAGATTAGTAGTGGGTTAGTGTCAATGGATATCAAATTGATCACCAAGGATTCTCAAATCACCAATTCAATGAGACCCAATGACTCAAGGTCACTCAATTCCCTTAGCCTAGGCCAAGAGTCAAGAAAATTACTCAAAAACTAATGAAAGCATTTTATCAAACACCTAGTGTGCAAGAAAAATAAACATCATAAAATGCAACAATTACTGAAACCCATGACTATCATAAGCAAGAAATCAACAATAACAATGAAGATAAACATGGAAGAGTATGGAAACATAAAATTACATTAAGGAAAATTAAGATCCAACAATGGTTCATCAACATAAAAGAGAGCAAAACAAGAAATTAACAAGGAAAACTAAGAAGATTAAGACCATAGAACACTAAAACATAAAAAGAATTGAAATCAAAACAAGAATTGAAAGTGAAAATTGAGAGAGATTAACCTAAACTACCCTAAATTCTAGAGAGAAGGGATAGCTTCTCTCTCTAGAATTCTACCCTAAAACATGATGAAAACTAAACTATGACTACTTTGTTCATTCCCTCCTCAATCCTTGGGTTCAATAGCATCAGAAATGAATTGGATTGGGCCCAAAATGAGCTAGAAATCGCCTCCAATGAGTTGCCCAAAGTGGACCCACGCTGCTCCATCGGCACGTGCGCATCATGTGCATGTACCTACCTCTATACATCAGGAAACTATGGCAAATTTTATATCATTTCAAAGCCACGGATGTTAGCTTTCTAATGCAACTGAAACCGTCTCATTTTGACCTCTGTAGCTCAAGTTATGCTCGATTGAGTGCGAAGAGGTCAGGCTTGACAGCTTTGCGGTTCCTTCATTTCTTCATGAGGTCTCCCACTTTGCATGCTTTTGTCCTCACTTCTTCCATCCAATACTTGCCTTATGAACCTGAAATCACTCAACAAACATATCAAGGTATCAAATGGAATTAAAGTGAATTGAATTTAGCTATTTTAAGGCCTAAAAAGCATATTTTCACATTTAAGCACAAATTAAGGAAGAATTGCAAAACCATGCTATTTCATTGAATAAATGTGAGAAAAGATGATAAAATCCCCCAAATTAAGCACAAGATAAACCACAAAATTGGGGTTTATCAATGACATGAGAAGAAAAGAAATGTAAATAGCAAAAAATTAAATGAACATGCAAGGAATTAAAGGAGAGCAAGTCAAAGCAATGAAAATAGAAATTAAATACTAAAAGGGTCTCTTGGTGAGAATTGGGGAATTAAGCTTCCTATCCTAGTTATGGAACACAAACATGATAATTTTGTAGAATTAATCCCAATTAGACAATCATACATCGAGAATTAGTCAAAAGGGCATAATTGATCCCAATCCATAAGTTCTAGCCAAATCTATTAATGGAAGGCTTAGAGTTAGTGGAAACCAAACCAATTAACAATCCTCACACAATGAGGAATGGACATCCACAACTCAATTTGATCCAAACACCCAATTTCTCAACCAAGAGTGTGAAAATTAAACATGCAAGGAATAAAAAGTCAAAGCAATAAAAGTCAAAGCAATAAAATGCAAGGAAAGGAAAATTTAAATGCAAGAAACCTCTTGGCAAGTAATTGAGAGCTAAGGATGCCTATCCTAGCCATTGACCACAAATATATGATGATTATGAAGAGTTAATCCTACTTAGTCAACCCTACATCGAGGATAAGTCACATAGGCATATTTAATTCTAATCCCTAAGTCCTAGTCAACACTATTGGGTCACTTAGAGTCAAGGGAACCCAAATCAACTAACTACTGACGAGAGGATTTTTACCAGTAAAGAGATTCATAGAAATAGTTGCGTTGTAGATATAGTCTCTAAACCGACAAAAATCCCTTCGTACAAATGTTTTGGGTGTCACGAGTAACAAACCCCTTTAAAAATTGTTAACCGAGTATTCAAACCTCGGGTCGTCTTCTCAAGGAACTGCGAGGAAGTATGTTCTTATTATTGGCTATAGAGGTTGTAATCGGGGTTTAGAAGATGAGAAGCAAGTAATTTGAATGACAGGTAAAGTAAATGGCAATTAAAAATAAATAAATACTGTAAATCAAACTTTTGGCAAGGTAAGAGAAGTTGGAGATCCAACGTAGTTATCTCTCTCAACTATAATGAAAGTTGAATCTAAACTCCACTTGATCAACCTGTACCAGGGCAAGGAAAGTCAAGGGACTAATTAAATTGACCTTTGAATCCTATTTATTTCCTAAGAAAAGGTTGGGATTACTTAAGTTCAGCTCAATTAGCAAGATAACGATTATCAATTATGTTGAGTTTAATAACTGTTGAGTTACTAAATTCTTAACCAGAACCAAAAGGGGAAAAAGTAAATTTGCTGGAATAATAAAAATGTCCTTAGATGGGAAGCAATGGTAACTTAAATCAAAGAGAACAATCATAAACTGAAAATACCTCAATTATCATTAATTCAAATAATAGTCTGTAACATGGAAGAATTCTTAGATCAAATTATAATAATCAATTCAAATGTTGGAATAAATGAATAGAAGTAAAACTAAAATAAAAGAACATTAAACCTGGGATCCAGAGTTACTCTTAAAACAAGAAGAAATCCTAAATCCTAAAAGAGAGAGAGAAGATCTCCCTCTCAACTAAATCTAAATCATTGAAAAGTAAAATATGCGAGCTCTCTTTGAATGGGTGCATTCCCACACTTTATAACCTCTGGTCTATGCTGTCTGTACTTGGATCTGGGCCAAAAAGGGCTTCAGAATTCGCTGGGGGCATATTCTGTAAATTCTGATACGTGGCCTCTGTCACGCGTCCGCGTGGGTCACGCGGTCGCGTCATTTGGAGCTTTTCCTTGCCACGCGGTCGCGTCAGTCATGCGACCGCGTCATATGCATTCTGCTTAAGGCGCGCGGTCACGTCAGTCATGCGGCCGCGTCGCTGCTGATTCGTGCTTGGCACGCGATCGCGTCGTCCATGCGATCGCGTGGATACCAATTTCCTTAAAGCTCCGTTTTGCTTTCTCCTTCCATTTTATATGTTTCCTTTTCCGTCCTTTAAGTCATTCTGCCTTAGAAAATCTGAAACTACTCAACACACTAATCATGGCATCGAATGGAAATAAAGGTAATTAAATTAATTAATTTTAAAGCTTAGGAAACATGTTTTTCATTTACATCACATAATAAGGAAGGGAGAGTAAAATCATGTAATTAATGTGAATAAGTGGGTGAAGGATTGTATAAATCACTCAAATTAAGCACAAAAGAACTCATGAAATATGGGTTTATCAACCTCCCCACACTTAAACACTAGCATGTCCTCATGCTAAATCCAAGGTAAATAATTAAGGTTAAAGTGATGGAATGTCATGCAATGCAACCTAATTTAAATGCAACTACCTAAATGAATGATGCATCATGCAACTCTAATTTATTCACTCATATATAAAGCTTACATGTAGTCAAGTTAATTCACATTCTCAAGGAGTCATGTATATATATATATATAGCCAACCCTTAAATAATAAAGCATTTTAGCAAATGAGATGGGAAAGAAAACATTGTACGAACTTGCAAAACAATTAGTAAATTAAGTACAGATATATGTTGATGAGTTATTGAACCCTCACTGGATTTTGTGTTTACTCTCTAGTCACTCAGTGTTTATTGGGTTTATTCACTCTATTTTTCTTTTTATTCTTACTTTCTATAGCTTTGTTCTTCATCTAACCAATCAACAATTATAGAATATAGTCATACCAAAAAGTCATGAGGTCTTAATTAAGGTTGTAATGGGGCCAGGGTAAAGGTAAGGATTTATGTATAGGGTTAAGTGAGCTAATAAGCGAATCCTTAATTAGACTAAGATCTCACCTAACATACATATTTAGTAAAACAAAAATTTCTTTACCTATTTTCCCATATTATCCCACTTATTGTTACATGCTCATGTTTCACTCTTTATTTTTATCCCATGTGCATTGTTTTTATTTTGCATTGGGGAATTTCTTTTGTATCCCCTTTTATTCAAATGCCGAAAAAAAATAACTTTTTCTCTCTCTCTTTTTTTTTAATGCACATGGTAATTGAATCACTTAGATTTTCTCATGAGCATGCTTCCCAAATTTTATTTTATTCCTCTTAACTTTTCTATCTTTTGTTTCTATCATCCATGTTCCCAAAAGGTTTCCCACATTTAACTCTATTCATGATTTTCTATCTTAAGCTAACCAAGGATTCACTTGGGATTTTCTTTTGTTTTTCTGCTTAAGGCTAGTAATTTGGCTAAATAGAATAAAGGGGTTTTAAAAGGCTCAAGGGGGCTAACAAGGGTGATGTAAAAGGTAGGCTAATTTGGGGTGAGTGAGCTGAAATCAAATGATGGCCTCAATCATTCTCTTGGTATGTATCTATTCTATATTCTATAATTGGACATATAGATTAAAGCAAAGGAAAGAACATCAGAATAAAAAGAAATGTAACACACAAAAATGAAATTATGGTTTGAATGCAACCATACAATTTAAGCTCAAGACTCACAGGTTGTGTGTTCTCTAACTCAAGCATCATATATCATTTATATATTGTATGCAGGTTTAGTTAAAAATCCCCATTATTCTCATAAAAAAATTATTTAGGGTGGCTTTTAAAGTTTTAATGTTCCTCCTTGATGAAATGTTGTTAGCTTAACTACATCATGTAATGCTATATATATAAGGTTTTGTGGATTTAAATCTAATATGTTCAATTTCCTAGCTTACTTCCTTTTTATATTTTTCAATTTAAACTATACTATCTTATGCTAAAAAGGGTAAACTATACTAATTAATCCACTAATAAATCAGAATTGCAAACTAAACTAAATAACTAAAATAAACTAAATGGCTAAAATATGAACTAAAGATGCAAAATGCAGAAAAAAGAGTAAAAATACATAAAAGCAATGTATAAGTACTCAGAAAATAACAGTAAAAGGAAAAATACAGAAAAATATCCAAAATAAAAGAAAAAGTATGTAGTGGTTCACCAAAATAAACACCACAGATGGCGACCTCCCCACACTTAAAAGGAAGCATCGTCCTCGATGCTCAATCAAGCCGGGTGTGAAGGAGTGTCATCACTGGGAGGGATGGTAGCTGGAGTCTCAGGGGTGGTGGTGGGCTGAGGGTCTGGCTACTGTGGAGGAGGTGCTGACTGGATCGGGATCTCAAGATCCGCAGCCTCAATCTGATGTGGGACCGCTGCCTGTGGTGAGGCAGGTGCTGCCTCCTAGGGATGGGTCTCTGCCTCGGGCGCATCCGCCTCCTCCTCAGATGCCTCGGATGGTGTGTCGGGCTCGGAGGGGATGTCGCCGGATCGTATCATCAGCTTTAGGTGCTCATAGCGCCGCTTGTTGCGACGCTCCATCTGGTCAAGTCGTCGGAATAAGCAGTGCACCAGATGATAGACGGGCTCTGTGGCAGGTGGCAGTGCAGTGGTGGTAGCAGGGGTAGGTGGTGCAGCAGTGGAGGAAGAGGGTCCAGCAGACTGTGGGGCTGACTCATCAGTAGCAGTGAATGGTGCTGGTCTGTGGCCCAAGGCTAAGAAGTTCCGGCTATGTGGAATGATCTTCCTGCAATCCGCCGCTGGTGGTCTCTCATCGGCATCCTCCCATGGCACGTCAGCTCGACGGCCAAGCTGTGTAACTAGATATGGAAAGGGGAGGGTGCCTCGGACGTGGACCCTGGCCAATTAATGCCGAATGAAACGTGGCAGATAAAGGTCCTTACCCTCCAGTACACACCAAAGGAGGGTGATCATAGCAGTTGGGATCTCCGTCTCGTGAGTACTCGGCATCACATAATTACTCAAGATCTGATGCCATAACCGAGCCTCATCGTTTAAGTACGCTCTCTTGATCCCTCTAGGCATGGTAGTGTCCTGACCCATCTCCCAAGGAACTGTCGGGTCGAGAGCTATCCGTGCCTTTACAGCATCCCAATCAAACTTCATCTGGCGCATGTCCTCCTCAGCCTTTGAATAACCATCAGGCTGATCGAACTTGGCTGGGAGCTGGAGAATGTCCTCTAAGGCCTCTTCAGTGACCAGAATTTGTTTTTCTCTCAGGTTCACTGCATCTAGGGTAGTGAGATAGTAGTTGCAGTAGAATTCCCGTACCCAAGATGAATTGACCTCTGTCAGTATTCTCTCCAGAAAGAACCAGCCCCTTTGCTTAATTTGCTTAGTGGTGTACTGCTGGAGGGCTTCTGGAATCTTCAGAGTTCGTTCCAGGTATAGATTTCTGGAGTTTGCAAAAGCCGGGTACTTCAACTCACAGTACCGGTTTGTAAATTTTATAGGATCAGTCGCAGGGAGCAGCTGGTCAGCTTTTTCCTGCTGTGTGAAGTTCTTCTCCCTCCATGAAAAATCATGCATTAGAGCAATGATGGATTGGGAGGAATCTCCTCTCTTGCACTTGCCAGTAGCCTTGCCTTTTCCTTTCCTTTGTGAGGCAGACATCCTGAAAAACAGAAAATCAGGATATGGATAAAAATAGGAAAGCAATTAGGCAATTAAATAAAGGAAACTCAAAGCAGCAAGGGAGAAATAGTATAAGGAAAATGAGTAAATGAAATGTGATTGAATTTATGTTAAATGGAAAAATAAACAATATGCCATGTTTAGAAAGTTAGAGGAAAGTGAAAATAATCAGAAAAGAGATTAAAAGTGTTAGTATGGTTAGAATTTGAAAAAGAAATTAGTAAATAAAATTAGGGAGTTAGTAAAGTGCGGGTTAAAGTAAGTGGCATAGAAAAATTCCATATAACAAGGATTCACAGGTAAGAATAGAAGTACTCATAATCGAACAAGGAAAACAGGGTGATGCTGATTCGAATAGAAATAAAGAAAGCAAAAATTGGAATCAATGAATCACAAATGCAGTTTATCAACCAGGAAATCAAAGAGGATATGAAAGTCTGCCATAGCATTCATGAAATGGTTTGGGTAAAGCAGAGTAAAACAGAGTTCAGAAATGCCAAACTAAAACATGAATGAAAAAAATTTTTAAAAAAAAATTTGGGCAGCATTCCGGCTAAAATTGGATTATCCCGGAAAATAAACAGCAATCATAGCAGTTCATATGAATTTAAAAAACTAACTACAGTTACCAGCAATGAATAGAAACAGAAAAATTTAGAGTAACAAGCAGCAATTGCAAGAAATCACAACATATGAACAAGGTCACAGGAACAGCAAAATTGCAGTTATGATAAAACATAAACAGGAACAGTGCAAGTAAACAGACCTAGATCCACTAACCAGAGCCTAAGCTACCTAACAACCTAAAAATCCACTACAGCATGCATATCTATCTATCCTAATGATGAACAGAAACGGAAAAAAGTACAGAAAAAATGACGAACGGATAAAAGGGGGTTGCATTTTGCAGAACCTGGTAGGCGGAAGGGGTGGAACGGGGAAGAAGGTGGCTGCGGCGGCGTCCGACGCGGTGGCGGGGCACGGTGTCGCGGTGGCGGCTCATGGGGGCAGTGGCGGCGAGGGTTTTGGGTTAGTAATAGAAGAAGGGGGTACGGGTGGGTGGCGGAGAGAGAGGGGGGGCGCGGCTGGGTGGCCGGCGGTGGGGGGCGGTGGTCGCGGAGGCAGTGGTGGAGAGGGGAGGAGAGAGGAAGAAGGGAGAAGAAGGGAAGGGAGGGGGTTGCGGCGGCGGTGTCCGGGGTGGCGACGGCGTCTGGGTGGCCGGCGGTGGCGGCTGGGTGGTGGTTGGAGGGGGAGGGAGCAGAGATGGAGAAGAGGGTTGGGGGTGGGGGGCTTCGCGACTGATAGGGTTCGCGTGCTGGGGGGTTATATTTTCGAATCCACGTGGCCGCGTGGGGCACGCGGTCGCGTGGTTGGGACGAAAATGGGAGTGACGCGATCGCGTGGGGTGCGCGATCGCATGAGAGGGGGGAAAAGAAGGGTGACACGATCGCGTGGGTCGCGCGATCGCGTTGCTGGAATTTGTGCTAAACGGACGACTCCAGCGCCGTTTTAGCGCAACTCTCTGTCTCCTTTTGGGGTGATGTGCAATTCATGCGACACGATCGCGTCGCTCACGCGGTCGCGTGGGATTGGTATTGTGCAAGTGACGCGGTCGCATGGGGCATGCGATCGCGTGGGCCAATTTGTGCGAAACGTACAAGGGCCGCACGATTCCAGCCTAACTTTCTGTTCGTTGGATCCTTACGCCGATATATATATCACGCGGCCGCGTGGGTCATGCGGTTGCGCGGGTGGTGTTTTCCGCGATATGACGCGATCGCATGGGGCATGCGGTCGCGTCGTGCATCCCCTTTTTTTTTAAATTTATATATATATATATGCATGAAAAATGCAGAATGCAATGATTAACATGAATGCTATGCATGATTCCAGGTTTAATAAATTAAAATGAAAAAGGAAAAAATGAAAGCAATTAACAAGAAATAAATTGAAAAAGAAGCGACCATACCATGGTGGGTTGTCTCCCACCTAGCACTTTTAGTTAAAGTCCTTAAGTTGGACATTGGAGGGGTATCCTGTTATGGTGGCTTATGTTTAAATTCGTCCAAAAATATCCACTAGTGCTTGGAATGCCAATAGCCTCCGGGGTCCCAAACTAAGCACGCAAAGCTTCCAAACAGCTTTAAATATATTGTTAGGCTCTCGGGATGACAAATGTCAGAGTAAACTCCAGGATTCCAAGCCTTGCTTTTAAATCCGCCTCCGTCTTGATCTACATGTCTCCATTCGGGCGGGTTAAAAAGTAGAATCTCACCTTGGTGACCAAACGTTTTCCATGATCCATGTGATTGAGCATGATACCAATCCGTGTACTTCGAAGTGAAGCGTGGAACCTTATTGAACCTTGTGCACCAGCTCTGAGTACGAGCCATTTCCCTCTTACTCTTAAAGCCGCAGAGAGCTCTAAGCTGGCCATCTGTTTCAAGCAAACCATATTCAAGTGAATAAGTAAAGTTATAAGTTAAGAATTGTACCCACTTTAAGCTTGTATTAGGTGGTAATGGCCTTGGGATAGGTGTTTTTGGTGGTTCTGCAAGTTCCGTTTCCTTGTGCTCTTCTGTGAATTCCTCCACTTCTTTGCAAAGATCTTCAATTGTATCTGTGTCCTGGTCAAAGTCTTCTATGTCTTCCTCATCACTTGAGTCATAGATTGGAGGTTGAGAGAAATCTACCTCTGCATCATCTTCATATTCACTTGGAGAAGATTCTTCGATCTCAGAGAATTCACTTGCGGATGCAAGTTCATCACCAAGAGAGCTAGACTTGTGACTATCATCATCAAGGGAATTTGCTTCTTGGATTATTCCGTCTGATTCCTCATAAACGACTTGCCTTGGAGAAATATCCTCCTTAGCATCAATTGTAGCATCCTGGACAGAGTTTTCCTCAATTCTGGATTCCCATGGAGGTTCAGCATCTCCTAGATCTTCAACCAACTCTTCTTCTTGAACAAAGACAGCTTCTTCTAATTGTTCCAGTATAAATTCATGCTCTGTCTTGTCCACTGGAGTTTCTGGCACTTCCTTCATGCTCTGCTCTTCATTTGGCTGTCCACATGGAGTTGTGGTTGATCCTTGTATATTTGAGCGCCTAGAAGCCCATTGAATCATCGCTTGCTCCAGTTGTTTAATGGTTGTTTGAAATTTAATTACTGTTTCTCTTAGGCGATCCTCTGCTTCTTGGGTTGCTGGACTTGGACATGCTACAAAGGAAAGTGGTGGTGATTGGGAGCGATTGGATTGGTATTGGGGTAAGGATGGATCATATGGTGGCGAATGGTGAAGAGAAGCTTGTGAGTGTGGTGGTTCAAGGTTATGTTGAAAGGGTGGTTTATATGTACAGGGTGGGGCTTGTTGGTAGTTACAAGGTTGTCCACCATGTCTTTCAGCTGGGTATGCATTGTGGAATGGTCTTTGTCCAGGATATCTCGGAGGGTGTTGCTGCCAAAAGGGTTGATTAGATCCTCTTGGTTCCATCCATCCTTGATTGGTCTGACCTTGATGCACATTCCTGCTGTAACTTCTATTTCCCTTAACAACATTAGAACCACACTCAAAGCGAGAGGGTGAGAGTTCATAGCAGCAAATAAAGATAAAAAGGAAAAACAAAAATAAATAAACAAGCAAAAGAAAAATATTTACAATAACCAATAATAAGGCACACGTTAGCAGTTCCCCGGCAACGGCGCCATTTTGACGAGAGGATTTTTACCAGTAAAGAGATTCATAAAAATAGTTGCGTTGTAGATATAGTCTCTAAACCGACAAAAATCCCTTCGTACAAACGTTTTGGGTGTCATGAGTAATAAACCCCTTTAAAAATTGTTAACCGAGTATTCAAACCTCGGGTCGTCTTCTCAAGGAACTGCGAGGAAGTATGTTCTTATTATTGGCTATAGAGGTTGTAATCGGGGTTTAGAAGATGAGAAGCAAGTAATTTGAATGACAGGTAAAGTAAATGGCAATTAAAAATAAATAAATACTGTAAAGCAAACTTTTGGCAAGGTAAGAGAAGTTGGAGATCCAACGTAGTTATCTCTCTCAACTATAATGAAAGTTGAATCTAAACTCCACTTGATCAACCTGTACCAGGGCAAGGAAAGTCAAGGGACTAATTAAATTGACCTTTGAATCCTATTTATTTCCTAAGAAAAGGTTGGGATTACTTAAGTTCAACTCAATTAGCAAAATAACGATTATCAATTATGTTGAGTTTAATAACTGTTGAGTTACTAAATTCTTAACCAGAACCAAAAGGGGAAAAAGTAAAATTGCTAGAATAATAAAAATGTCCTTAGATGGGAAGCAATGGTAACTTAAATCAAAGAGAACAATCATAAACTGAAAATACCTCAATTATCATTAATTCAAATAATAGTCTGTAACATGGAAGAATTCTTAGATCAAATTATAATAATCAATTCAAATGTTGGAATAAATAAATAGAAGTAAAACTAAAATAAAAGAACATTAAATCTGAGATCCAGAGTTACTCTTAAAACAAGAAGAAATCCTAAATCCTGAAAGAGAGAGAGAAGATCTCCCTCTCAACTAAATCTAAATCATTGAAAAGTAAAATATGCAAGCTCTCTAATGTATCAAACAAGAATAGACATCAATGACTCGAGGGTCACCAAAGTCATCAATTCCAAGCCAAGAGTGAAGAAAAACTAAGTAGAAACCCAACCAAGCATTTTATCAAACACTTGGTGGGCATGAAAAGAAAGCATGGTAAAATGACAAGGAAAATAATAAATGCTACAACTACCAAGTAAGGAAAGTAAAGATATCAACCCAATTAAGCAATAAATGACATGAAAACATAAATTGCATTAAATGTAAGTTAAAATAACAAAGTGTCATAAACATAAAAGACAAAAGAAACGAAATAACAAATAGAAGGAAAGAACAAAGATGCAATAACAATAAATGACAAGGAAAAGTAAATGAAAACAAGAATTAAAAGTAGAAATTACAAGAAATTAAACTAAGAAACCCTAATTCTAGAGAGAAGGGGGAGCTTCTCTCTCTAGAAAACAACCTACATAATGCTAAAGTAACCCTAATTTCTCCCCCCTTCACATGGAGTGAGGCCTTCTTTGATATAGCCAGAATCAGCTTTAGAAAGTCCAAAAATTGGGCTCTGGAGGCCCAGAAATCGCCCCTAGAAATTTCTATTAAGTGAGTCACGTGCTGGGACGTGTGCGTACGCACAGGTGTGTGCATACGCACACATGGATTTGTGGTTCTTATGCGTACGCACAGTGGTTTGTGCGCACGCACACTCCAATGTGTGCTTCTCCTTTGTTTTCTTCATGTTTTCTCCTTCTTGCATGCTTTTCTTCCACTCTCATCAAGCCATTCCAACCTATTACACCTGAAATCACTCATCAAAACCATCAAGGCATTGAATGGGATAAAAGTGGGATAAAAGTGATTAAATTAAGCACAAAATAGCATGTTTTTATAATTAGGTACAATTTAGGGAGAGAACACAAAAGTACGCTATTTGGATGAATAAATGTGGGTTTATGTGATGAAATCTACTCAAATCAAACCAAAATATATCATCAAATATGGATTCATCATATCCCCAGCCCGATAGGAGACTCCCGCTGCAAAGACTAAATCTGTAACCAATATGGGAAAAGGTAGGTTGCCCGCGATCTGCATGTGTCACATAGCCTGCCGGATGAGTCGGGGTAAGTTGAGAGGTTGCTCTGTAAGAATGCACCAGATGAGAACAGCCATATCAGCAATGAATGTGGACTCATGGGTGCTTGAAAAGATGTAGTAGGACACAATCTGTGCCCACACGTGAGCCTCCAAGGTAAGTGCTTGGGTGGAGATGCTCTTGGGTTTTGTCCAGTGTTGTCCATAGATCCAGTTACTGCCAGGTTGGGCGATCACGCCAAGGACACTGTTTCAGTCAAATTGATATGTCTGGTGCTTAAGCTGGGTCTCTTGGTAGGCATCCAATCCCTATGGGCTAGGTGGAAGATCCAGTACTCTCTGAATGGCACCTTCGGAGACAGAAACTTGCTTTTGGCGAACATAGACAGATTGTAGGGTAGGCGAGTAGAAGTTGGAGTAGAATTCAACTACCCAAGAGAGATTCGCCTCCCGCAGCTTTCTCCTTAAGAATCCCCACTGTCTCCTTTCAATGCGGGGCTTTACAAAGTCAACAAAATGTGTTGGAAGGATGAGTAGGTGCTCATTATTGTAGTTTCTCTCTGCCAAGAGGGAGAACATCTGCTCACAGTAACGGTTAGTGAACCGTGTGGAATCCCGTGTAGGAAATGCCTTCTCCGCTTCATCAACTTTGATGATCCTCTTCACCCGCTTAGTCGGCGGCTTGACGCTTGTAGATGGTAGCGCCTTAGCCGGTGTTCTTTTAGTGCCTTTCCTTGCCGGTGTCTTGTCAGAAGCCTTATCTTTCCCTCTCTTGGTGGCCATCCTAAAGAAGGAAGAAAGAGAAATAAGGTTAAATATAGATAGCTAAAAACCGGAAGGAGGAATGTTCAAGTAATAACGAATGCCAAAGTAAAAGAGAATGTCTTAAATACATGGTAGGTACAACATGCATAGAAGACATCATTTAAAATCTTGAAGGCATATCATAACAATTAGATGCAAGAGGGTTAAAAGCATGCAAGTAACAAGCATGAGAAGCATAGCTCAAGCATCAAAATCAACAATAATATGTAACAAAATAATGAGCACTTGTATTTTGACAATTAATGAATAATAAACTCAATACACATGGATTGCAAAGGTTGTGAAAAAGATGCATTAAAGTGTAAGAATAAAATAGAAAAGAATTCAAAATGCAATGAGAGCTTTTTCACAAACACTTAGTGTGCAATTTAAAAATAGGAATTAAAGTAATTAATCCATGCAAATATGAGACCCAAAATAAAATGTCAATTATCAAATTACTCCTCATAATATCTACAAGCTAAAATATAGCAAAATAGTCACCCAAATAAAGCTCCAACACCAACATAAAAAATGCAAGATAAAAGAATGAAAAAGAAACTATAAATAACTAAGCTAATATAAAATTAAAAAATAAAAAAATAATCAAATACAATAAATAAAAGAAGAATGAAAGAGTAGAAGGGAGGAAGAAAAGAAACCTTAAGAAGAAGAGGAAAATAGGAATATGAATGGGTGTAAGAATGAGATAAGAGTAAGAAGGGAGGAAGAAAAAAAAGAAAATTGTAGCTGCTAGAGTTGGTGGTCTCCGGTGGTTGCCTGCCGGTGGTGGTGGGAGAAGGGAGGAAGAAAGAAGGAAGAAGTAGAAGGAATGAATAAGAAAGAAGAAGAATTAGTAATAGAGAAAGAAGAGAGGGGTGAAAGAAAAACAAACTGAGCGGCGCGCTGAGTAAGTGACGCGGCGCATGAGACGCGCACGCGTCGCCTACGCGTACGCTTGGGTGGGCAAAAATGCTTGGGACGCGTAAGCGTCGGTCACGCATACGCGTGACCACTGGTTGTGCTAGATGCACGAATCCAGCCCCTAGGTGATGCCAGGGCATCTTGGCCAGTTTCACTGACCTTTTCTTTACTGTTTTTAGGTTAGTTTCATGCATTTCCTTAGGAAATAAGCTAGTTTTGGGTAGATATTCACTTACACCTTGACTCAAGCATACATTGTGCATTTTACATTATTTCATGAGGATTTTGCATAAGTTTAGTGACAAATTGTATGTTGCATTTCCCATGACTTGGACTAGAACTTTGATGCACTCTATTGCTTGATTTCAGGACCAAAAGAAGCAAGGAAAGGGAGGAAACTTGCAAGGTTAATGAGAAAAGTGATTGCCAATGACACTCTCATAGCCATCATTGCCCACGTTAAGAGCCACGTTAACTAAGTTAACGTGAACTCTAACATGGAAAAGGGAAGTTGAGCCAACGTCAGTGACACTTAACATTGTCACTAACGTTGGCAAACACTCATGAGTGGCCACGTTAGAGCCCACGTTAACCTAGTTAACGTGGCCTCTAACGTTAAAGGGGGAAGAGAAGCCAACGTTAGTGACATTCAACATTATCACTAACATTGGCCTAAGGATGCAACACACCACGTTAACTCCCACGTTAACTTGGTTAACGTGGGAGCTAACGTAAGAAGTGAGAGTTGTCGCCAACGTTAGTGACACTCAACATTGTCACTAACGTTGGAAGCAACCACACAACCCCCCAAGGAGCCACGTTAACTTCCACGTTAACTTAGTTAACGTGGAAGCTAACGATGAGGAATGAATGATGAGCCAACGTTAGTGACACTCAACATTGTCACTAACGTTGGGATGGCTAAGAATGGCCACGTTAAAAGCCACGTTAACCTAGTTAACATGGACTCTAATGTGAGATCTAGGGGCACATTGGAACGTTAGTGACAATGTTGAGTGTCACTAACGTTCTCGAAGGTTGGCAAGGCCACGTTAGAAGCCACGTTAACCTAGTTAACGTGGAGCTTTAACGTGAAGCAAAAAGGGGCACACTGGAACGTTAGTGACAATGTTGAGTGTCACTAACGTTCTCGAAGGTTGGCATGGCCACATTAGAAGCCACGTTAACCTAGTTAACATGGGGTCTAACGTGAGGCAAAGGGGTACAATGGAACGTTAGTGAAAATGTTAAGTGTCACTAACGTCCTCGAACTTATACTTTCACTAAATGTTAACACCCCTAACGCCCTGAGCTGAAGTCTCTGTCCACTTAACACTTTCTCTCTGCAAGTAAAGCCAAGCCCAAATGAAGAAAAGAACTGCTTCAAAATCAAGATCCAAAGGCCCAAGACTTGAAGAGCAAACTAGAAGCTGAGAAGAGTAGTATATATAGGAGTAGGTTTGAATTGTAAAAGGAGTTCTGGAGGCTGGAAAAAGGAGAACTACTCTCTGTATTTTACTTTCTCTGTATTTTCTAGTTTTATGATGTATTCTCCATCTTTGTTTTCATTTTCAAGAGCTATGAACAACTAAACCCCTTTCATTGGGTTAGGGAGCTCTGTTGTAATTTGATGGATCAATATTAATTTTCATTATTCTTCTTCTATCTTTTCTCTTGATTTTACTTGAAAGCTTTCGATCTTTATCCAATTGAGTAGTTATCTTGGAAGAGAAGCTATTCAAACTTGGATCTCTTTTACACCTTGAAAGAGGAATGAAGAGATCAAGCTAGAAATGCTTTCTCATGCTGGACCAAATTGGGTTTGGATGGGTATGTGACTATAATCCTCTCAATACTTGATTTGGGAAATGCATGTGGTATAATCAGTGACCATACTTCATCTCTTCTCATGAGCAATTGACCAAGGAATTGGCTATTGATCAAGATTTGAGAGATTGAATTGCAAGAAATTGTAATTCAATCACTTAAGATTGCCAAGGAGATCAATGAGTGCATTGATTGAGGAAGAGATGAAAATGAACTTGATCCGGAGAATTGCAACATCTCCTAAGCCCAATGAACTCCCCATCTCTGATCTTACCCATTCTCTTTAATTTCTGCTATTTACTTTTATGAGCAAATCCCCCATTCCCATTTACAATTCTGCAATTTATTTTCAGTCATTTACATCCAGTCCTTTAATTCTAGCATTTACTTTTTTGTTATTTACATTCCCGCCATTTTATTTTCTGCAACTCTCAACCCAAATTCTGAATTCGCTCAACTAGAACATTCTTCTAATTAAAGTTGCTTGATCAATCAATCCCTGTGGGATTCGACCTCACTCTATTGTGAGTTTTTACTTGACGACAAATTCGGTACACTTGCCGAAGGGAGATTTATTGAGAGACAAGTTTTCCGTGCATCAAGTTTATGGCGCCATTGCCGGGGATTGATTGTGCATCAACAATGATTAAATTGGAAGATCACTAGATTGAGCATTTTTATTTTGTGAATTTCATTTTCTGTTTGAGTGATTTACATTTTGTTTTGGTTAAACTTCTTCCCTTCCCCGTCTACTCTTTTGTTCTTCTTTGTTATTTTCAATTCTATTTGCTAACCCACTAACTGTTTGATATATTGCATCACCCACAACTAACAGTAATTCTGACACAAATACTTTCTACACCTATTTTTTCTTGCTTGCACTTGATGGTTGTATGACAGGGAGAAGAAGCGGGGCTTCAACTTCCTTCGATTCTGAACCTGAGAGGACCTTCCTTAGATTAAAGAGGGAGGCAAGAGGAAAGAAAGTGGTTGGTGCTGAGGAAGAAGAGGAATTCTTTGAAACAAACATGGAAGACAACATGGAAAACCATCATGAAGAAGAAGATCACAACCATGGGGGAGGAGGTAGAGCAAATCATGCTGGGGAGGATAGAAGAATTTTGGGCTCTTACATCAATCCAAACCCAGGCAATTGTGGAAGTAGCATCCAAAAGCCAACAATTCATGCCAACAACTTCGAACTTAAACCACAGCTCATCACCCTTGTTCAGAACAACTGTTCGTTTGGAGGAAGTGTTCAAGAAGATCCCAATCAACATTTAACCACCTTCCTGAGAATATGTGACACAGTGAAGTCTAATAGTGTTCATCCTGACGCCTATAGACTGCTCTTATTTCCATTCTCACTCAAGGACAAGCCAGCCAAATGGCTGGAATCTTTCCCAAGGGAAAGCTTGACAACTTGGGAAGACGTGGTGAACAAATTCTTAGCAAGATTTTACCCTCCTCAACGAATCAATAGGCTGAGAGCTGAGGTCCAAACTTTCAGGCAACAAGATGGTGAGACTCTATATGAAGCATGGGAGAGGTTCAAGGACTTAACAAGGAGGTGTCCACCGGACATGTTCAACGAATGGGTGCAGCTGCACATTTTCTATGAAGGGCTCTCTTATGAGTCGAAGAAGGCCGTGGACCATTCATCTGGAGGATCTTTGAACAAGAAGAAGACCATTGAGGAAGCCATAGATGTTATTGAAACAGTAGCAGAGAACGACTACTTCTATGCTTCCGAAAGAGGGAACACAAGAGGAGTAATGGAGCTAAACAATGTAGATGCTCTGTTGGCCCAAAACAAGCTCATTATCCAGCAGCTGGCTGACCTCACCAAAAAGATGGAGATGAACCAAGTAGCAGCAATCTCTACTTCATCAACAATCCAAGAAGGAGTGAATGAAGAAGCAGAGGGGAGTCAGGAGCAAGCCAACTACATTGGGAATTCACCAAGGAAAAACTATGATCCATACTCCAAGACTTACAACCCTGGATGGAGAAACCACCCGAAATTTGGGTGGGGAAGTGAACAAGATCAAAACCAAGACCAGAGACGTTACAACTCCAACAACAATGCCACTCACCAGCAATTCACACAGAGGACGTCTCAACACCCCCACAACAACACTTCTTCATATGCTTATCAAAACCAAAATAGCACATCTGCTCCGAATCACCCATCAATTGATGACAAGCTCTCTAAGATTGAAGCCTTACTTGAAGGAATATGCCAAGAGATTCAAGAAAATAACGTGTTCAAAGAGGAAGTGCGAGCCAATATTAAGAACCAGGGAGAGACCATTAGGAAGCTGGAATTCCAGGTGGGATATTTAGCTGAGAAGATTCCCAAACCTACCGATAGCTTTCCAAGTGACACGGAGAAAAACCCCAAGGGAGAAGCAAAGAAAGTAAGATGGGAAGATTGCAAGATGGTCACTACGAGTGATCAAGAGACTGAAGACAAGCAAGGCAAACTGTGTAAACAACCTGAAGACAACTCAACAAAGGAGGAGAATAGAGATCACCAAGAACCAGAAATCTCACAACAAGAGTTGCTGAAGCTCTATGCTCCCTTCCCTCAACTGCTCAAGGGTGCTGTGGGAAAGAGAATATACTCAAGGTTCCTAGACTTGTTTGCATCTCTGCATGTAAACATACCATTCATCAAGGCAATTCAACAAATGCCTGCATTCATCAAGTATATGAAGGAACTTCTTCCCAAGAAAAGCTCACTCAAAGGAGGCCAGACTATAGTGATGAACAAGGAATGTAGTGCCCTCATTCAACCTGAGTTGCCTACAAAAAAAAGAGACCCAAGGAGTTTTCACATCCCGTGTGCCATAGGTGAAACTATGTTCGATAGAGCACTATGTGATTTGGGGGCCAGCATCAACTTACTGCCTTTATCCCTGGTGAAGAGGCTGCAGATTAATGAGATAATGCCCACAGATGTAATCATCAGACTGGCTGACAAAACTCAAAAGCAAGCAATAGGAGTGGTGGAAAATGTGTTGCTAAAGGTTGGAAAATACTTTCTCCCAACAGACTTTGTCATTCTGGACATGGAAGAGAGTCACACTCACCCAATCATATTGGGAAGACCATTCCTAGCTACGACCAGAGCACTTATCGATGTAGAGAAAGGGGAGCTAATATTGAGAATCCATGATGAACGACTCAGCTTCAATGTGTTCAAACTCTCACAAGAAACAGATCAAGAGGACAAGGAACTAAGCACAAACGATAAAGAGACACTGAAGGAGAAGACAAGCACTGAAGCACAGCCAGTTCATTCTGAGATCTCCTCAATAGATAAACAAGGAAAACAGCAATTGCCACAGCTCAAGGAAAAGTTGGAGGAACCTAAACCTCTAGAGGCAGGTGAACACAGCATCACAACTCCTTGGAAGAAAGAGGTCACCAAGGGGAAGGCAACCTCAAAAGAAACAAAGAAGAAGGTACCAAGGAGATGGAGGAACAAGAAGATCCCTACGGAAGACTTCTTTCCAGGGGATAGAGTTGTCTCAGCTTACTTCCCAGATATTCCCCCTAATCTCCCTATTGTACCATCTCAGTTACCTAAGGTCTTCACTATCAACAGAGTTCTTTCCCTGGAACATGTGGAGATCATTGATCCAACCAATGGATACAAGTCCACAGTAAGAGGGGAGGACTTTAAGCACTACCAACCACCCTGATGAAGGAAAAACGTCAAGCTAGTGACGCTAAAGAAGCGCTTCATGGGAGGCAACCCATGTTTTATATGTTTTTAAAATAATGAATAAATCAATGTTTATGAATTTCAATCCAAACTTGACAAACATTTGGTAAAATCTTTATCATGCAGTATATAGTGAAGAACAAGTTTGGTGTTCAAAGCGAACCAAGATGCATGCTAGTCTTGGGAGCTTTGAACAAAACTTTTCATCACATTGCTTCAAACTAAGTTTGGTGTCACCCCATGGTGCCACCAAAATGCATATAAGGACCCACCAATAGTTAGTTAGTTAGTTGGAATTCATAAATAAATAATCAAATCCTTTCTTCCCTTGTATTCTAGCCGTAGAGTTTGAATTTTTTTTATGATATTAATTTCCTTATTTTAAATCTTTATAGGAAAGGAAAAGGAGCATAAAAAGGGATAGATGGGACAACCAAACAAAGAAGGTTCGGACACCACAAGAGGAGGGGTTACACACTTGTTCTAAAGAAGGAATACATTGGAAAATGTTGCCATGCAACATTGAAAAAAATGGAACCCCTAGAAGACCGAGCAATCCCATCATAAAGTGATGATCCTTGTCTTCTAGCCATGCATAATCCTAACCGTCCATCAAGTGACCACTTCATCAATCTACATCCTCCATTCTCTCACAACTTCTTTATATAAACGACCCTTGTCCGTACCACCTTTCATTGTCATCACACACCCTTCACCACTCTTCATTTCGGTACAATACACCCCCTATCTGATTATAAACGTTCCTCCCCTCACTCTCTTCATTGCCATAAAACCCTAAACAACCAAAAGTCTCCACAACCTTACCACCTTCACATATTAATCATCATTCATGGCATCTTCAAGTTCTAAGAGAAGGGAGGGAAAGGAACCCATGGAAGAACACCCATATGATGAGAAGAGATTTAGAAGCTTGCATCATGCATTGCAATACGGGTGGATGGTTGATAAGGAAATCATCTATGAGCTGGGGTTTCAGGTTAAGAAGACTGAATGCCCCGAAATCACAGAGAAGGTAGAAAGGAGAAGATGGGAGCTCTTCACTGACCCAGTCACTAAGGTGAATGCAAATCTCATAAGAGAATTTTATGCAAATGCAGTCAGATACGATAAGAAAGATGAGTCATATACAAGCTTTGTGAGAGGAACAATGGTGGATTTTGGTCCCATGAGTGTAATGAGGGCATTGAAGCTACGGTCTATACCGTTTGAAGAAGAAAGTTATCACTCAAGATTGGACAACAACCCCAATTATGACCAGCTTTTATGAGACCTTTGTGTACCAGGAGCTGACTGGGAAAGGGGTGCAGGAAATAAACCAAAGTTCATTAAGAGAACAGACCTCATTCCTGAAGCTAAGGGGTGGTTCGAGCTAGTGAGGAGGTCTATTCTCCCAGCTATAAACAACTCGGAGGTGAATCTCGAGAAAGCAACAATGGTGCATTGTATACTCAAGGGAGGAGAAATTAAAGTTCATGAGATCATAGCTCAAGGCATTAGAAAGATGGCAGAGAAAAGCAACTCAAGAGGAACATTAGGTTACCCCAGCACTATTTACCGAATATGCAAGAAAGCTAGGGTGGTTTTTGAAGATGAGGACCCCGTTTGGATAAAGGAAGGCATTCCAATAACGGTCCGAAGGATGAATGCTGCAGCATCCCCCCCTGCCTCAACGGAAGCAAAGAAAGAGGACAGCCCCTCAAGTAGTGGAAGGCCAAGTCTCAGAGGGTCAAGCACAACAGACCTTGGACATGCACCAATTGCAGGAGGCCATTGATGGCTTGTCTAGACAATATTTGGAAAGCCAAGGAGCACAGAAAGAGCTTCAACTACAGATGATGGGGCAGCAAGAGGAAACACTTTCAAGATGGATGACTCAGCAAGGTGAGTGGCAAAGGCAAATGATGGAACAGCAACTAAGCTAAGGACAACAATGGGGAGAAGCATTCAACAGGATGGAACAAAGGCAAAACGAGCAACAAGAATCCACCCAGAGGCTAATCAACATCCAAGCACATCAAGGGACACACATCCATGAGATGCATCGAAGACAAATAGAACAGGCAGAACTATTGGACGAGCAAAGGGCATTCGCAGAAGGAGTTTACATGAGCCAAACAGGACATCATATAAACACTCAAGCCAGGCTCGGCTACTTAGTGGGACAGCTGCCAGTATTGCATCCAGGAATAGCCAACTATGACAAAATGAAGGATGAATTAGCACGAAAGGAAAGACAAAGGGTGGAAGAGAGTCATGAGTCAGTGAGGAAGGCACTTGAGGATTGGAAGCAAGCAAGATTGGCACGGATGCGAGGAAATGCAAGAGGAAACAAGGAGGACAAGCAAGGAAAAGAGCATGGACATCCACAACAATAAAAGGTGGTGGAGTTCCTTCTTTGTTCCATCTTTCTCTATGTCTTAAAATAAGGAAGATCTTGTATGAAATAGAACTTGCTTCCATGTTATGTTAAACCTTTTTCAATCATGTCTTTTAAGTTTGTGGTATTGAATAGGTCTATGTGTGCTAGTCTTTATGTCGCTGCATCCTTACTTAACTTACTTGTATGCTTGTTCATTTTGAATTTAATGAAGAGAGAATGATTGTTTTTAAAAGACCAGAGTGGAGTTCATATTGTGGAAGTGCATTCATGAATCTTTGGGGTAGTCATAAGTTAGCTAAGTTGGTTCAACCACAAGGTTAGGAGGACAACTATCTATCCTGAATACTTGACTTTGGATATACCCATGAGACTGAGTATATGACAAGATCCTAATAAGAGAAAAGGGAAAGTATAATGGAAGTGAAAAACAAAAGAAAAAGAGTAAGCAATAAGGCTAGGCACCAATGGTTTGGACCTTGAGACAAGTGTCTGTGGTGCTCCTGTGTGAGGGATCTACTTGGATGAATAAGCTCTCAGGGGTGCTTTATCACTTGGTAACTTGGGTTAACTAACCCGGGATTATCGGCTGAAAATCCACTATCAAGAGTAACCCTCACTACAGAGCATTTAGTAACCCAAAGAGGTGCTGGACACCAAGGTCTCAAGAAAAGAAAGTAAACAAACTATATGCCTGTGGTGTGTATGTATGGGGGAGAGACTTGAGGGAGTAAGTCCTTAGGGGTGCTTCAACACCTAGCACCTTGAACCAACTGGTTCGGGAGTGTTGGCTGAAAACTTATCTTAAAGAGTTGCCCCCTTACAGAGCATTTAGCCTAAATAACACAAATAACCCTTGAAATAACAATAAAAGGATCAATGAATAAAAGTCTCATGGGATATAGACAAAGTAAGTGTTTAGGGACATGATAAAGGTCTGAAAGCCAGTAATGGAATGAACCTAAGTTGCTATGCATGAAACCACCATAAAATCAGTAACATGACTTCCACAAGAATGACTCATTCCTCTGGATATTCCATTCATCATTCTCTTGTTCCAGTACTTGCTTAGGGACAAGCAAGCTTTAAGTTTGGTGTTGTGATGCCAGGGCATCTTGGCCAGTTTTACTGACCTTTTCTTTACTGTTTTTAGGTTAGTTTCATGCATTTCCTTAGGAAATAAGCTAGTTTTGGGTAGATATTCACTTACACCTTGACTCAAGCATACATTGTGCATTTTACATTATTTCATGAGGATTTTGCATAAGTTTAGTGACAAATTGTATGTTGCATTGCCCATGACTTGGACTAGAACTTTGATGCACTCTATTGCTTGATTTCAGGACCAAAAGAAGCAAGGAAAGGGAGGAAACTTGCAAGGTTAATGAGAAAAGTGATTGCCAATGACACTCTCATAGCCATCATTGCCCACGTTAAGAGCCACGTTAACTAAGTTAACGTGAACTCTAACGTGGAAAAGGGAAGTTGAGCTAACGTTAGTGACACTTAACATTGTCACTAACGTTGGCAAACACTCATGAGTGGCCACGTTAGAGCCCACGTTAACCTAGTTAACGTGGCCTCTAACGTTAAAGGGGGAAGAGAAGCCAACGTTAGTGACATTCAACATTGTCACTTCTTACGTTAGCTCCCACGTTAACCAAGTTAACGTGGGAGTTAACGTGGTGTGTTGGCAAACACTCATGAGTGGCCACGTTAGAGCCCACGTTAACCTAGTTAACGTGGCCTCTAACGTTAAAGGGGGAAGAGAAGCCAACGTTAGTGACATTCAACATTGTCACTAATGTTGGCCTAAGGATGCAACACACCACGTTAACTCCCACGTTAACTTGGTTAACGTGGGAGCTAACGTAAGAAGTGAGAGTTGTTGCCAACGTTAGTAACACTCAACATTGTCACTAACGTTAGAAGCAACCACACAACCCCCCAAGGAGCCATGTTAACTTCCACGTTAACTTAGTTAACGTGGAAGCTAACGATGAGGAATGAATGATGAGCCAACATTAGTGACACTCAACATTGTCACTAACGTTGGGATGGCTAAGAATGGCCACGTTAGAAGCCACGTTAACCTAGTTAACGTGGACTCTAACGTGAGATCTAGGGGCACATTGGAACGTTAGTGACAATGTTGAGTGTCACTAACGTTCTCGAAGGTTGGCAAGGCCACGTTAGAAGCCACGTTAACCTAGTTAACGTGGAGCTTTAACGTGAAGCAAAAAGGAGCACACTGGAACGTTAGTGACAATGTTGAGTGTCACTAACGTTCTCGAAGGTTGGCAAGGCCACGTTAGAAGCCATGTTAACCTAGTTAACGTGGGGTCTAACGTGAGGCAAAGGGGTACAATGGAACGTTAGTGAAAATGTTAAGTGTCACTAATGTCCTCGAACTTATACTTTCACTAAATGTTAACACCCCTAACGCCCTGAGCTGAAGTCTCTGCCCACTTAGCACTTTCTCTCTGCAAGTAAAGCCAAGCCCAAATGAAGAAAAGAACTGCTTCAAACTCAAGATCCAAAGGCCCAAGACTTGAAGAGCAAACTAGAAGCTGAGAAGAGTAGTATATATAGGAGTATGTTTGAATTGTAAAAGGAGTTCTGGAGGCTGGAAAAAGGAGAACTACTCTCTGTATTTTACTTTCTCTGCATTTTCTAGTTTTATGATGTATTCTCCATCTTTGTTTTCATTTTCAAGAGCTATGAACAACTAAACCCCTTTTATTGGGTTAGGGAGCTCTATTGTAATTTGATGGATCAATACTAATTTTCATTATTCTTCTTCTATCTTTTCTCTTGATTTTACTTGAAAGCTTTCGATCTTCATCCAATTGAGTAGTTATCTTGGAAGAGAAGCTATTCAAACTTGGATCTCTTTTGAACCTTGAAAGAGGAATGAAGAGATCAAGCTAGAAATGCTTTCTCATGCTGGACCAAATTGGGTTTGGATGGGTATGTGACTATAACCCTCTCAATACTTGATTTGGAAAATGCATGTGGTATAATCAGTGACCATACTTCATCTCTTCTCATGAGCAATTGACCAAGGAATTGGCTATTGATCAAGATTTGAGAGATTGAATTGCAAGAAATTGTAATTCAATCACTTAAGATTGCCAAGGAGATTAATGAGTGCATTGATTGAGGAAGAGATGAAAATGAACTTGATCCGGAGAATTGCAACATCTCCTAAGCCCAATGAACTCCCCATCTCTGATCTTACCCATTCTCTTTAATTTCTGCCATTTACTTTTATGAGCAAATCCCCCATTCCCATTTACAATTCTGTAATTTATTTTCAGTCATTTACTTCCAGTCCTTTAATTCTAGCATTTACTTTTCTGTTATTTACATTCCCGCCATTTTATTTTCTACAACTCTCAACCCAAATTCTGAATTCGCTCAACTAGAACATTCTTCTAATTAAAGTTGCTTGATCAATCAATCCCTGTGGGATTCGACCTCACTCTATTGTGAGTTTTTACTTGACGACAAATTCGGTACACTTGCCGAAGGGAGATTTGTTGAGAGATAAATTTTCCGTGCATCACTAGGGCAGCACAACTCTCTGTTCGATTCACCCTTTTACGCCGATTTGCATCCCACGTGTACGCGTCAGGGACACTTACACATGGATTGGCAAAATCGTAGGTGATGCATACGCGTGGTGTAGGGTGGCTTGTACGCCAGGCACCCCTCTTGCACAGCTCCCGCAAAACTCTCTGTTCAATTTCAATATATTGCACATTCACACATGACGCGTGCGCGTCATAGACGTTTGCGCCTCACATGCCCCCCTTTTTTTATATTAAAATAATGCAAAATAGAAGTAATTATGCATAACCAGAAATTAACACTGATAAAAATAAAATAGAACTAATAAAAAGGAAATATCATACCATGGTGGGTTGCCTCCCACCTAGCACTTTTCTTTAACGTCCTTAAGTTGGACAGTCCACAAGCTTAGTCTTCTTCCGTTGCTGGATATCTGCCAAGAGGAAGATCTCCAGCACCTTGTTATTCTTCATCTTCTCACCATGATATAGCTTTAAGCAGTGGCCATTGACCTTGAAGAAGGTGGGGCTTGAAGAGTGACTCAGGTGGAAGACTCCATATGGCTCAACCTTTTCCACCCTATAGGGTCCTTCCTACCTTGATATTAGCTTGCCCGGCATGAGTCTCAACCTTGAGTTGTAGAGGAGGACTAAATCCCCAGCTCTAAACTCTCTCCTCTTGATGTTCTTGTCATGCACTGCCTTCACCCTCTCTTTGTAGAGCCTTGAGTTCTCATACGCTTCTAGTCGAAGGCACTCCAATTCTTGTAGTTGCAGTTTTCTTTCAATCCCGGCTCCCCCCAATCCTAAGTTGCATTTCTTCACTGCCCAGTAGGCTTTGTGCTCCACCTCCACTGGAAGGTGACAAGCCTTTTCGTAGACTATACGAAATAGACTCATTCCGATGGGCGTCTTGTAAGCTGTCCGATAAGCCCAAAGCGCATCTGCAAGTCTAGTACTCTAGTCCCTTCTATGAGACTTTACAATCTTCTCTAGTATGTGTTTGATCTCTCTGTTAGACGCCTCAGCTTGCCCATTGGTTTGGGAGTGGTAAGCCGTCCTGTCACAGAAATGAGAGCCTTGATCACTCACGATTGCTCGTGGTGATCCAAAGCGACAAATAATATTATTTCGAACAAAAGAAACAACAACGTTAGCAACATCAGTACGGGTAGAAATTGCTTCCACCCATTTAGAAACATAATCAACAGCTAACAATATGTATAAGAAACCATTAGAGTTTGGAAACGGACCCATGAAGTCAATACCCCAAACATAAAAAATTTCACAAAACAACATAAGTTGTTGGGACATCTCATCCCTCTTGGATATATTCCCAAACCTTTGGCATTGGGGGCAAGAGTCACAGAAAATATTAGCATCCTTAAAAAGTGTGGGCCACCAAAATCCGCAGTCTAAATTTTTTCTAGCAGTTCTTTGAGGGCCAAAGTGTCCACCACTCTCAGAAGAGTGGCAGGCCTCTAAAATTGACTGGAATTCGGATTGAGGCACACACCTTCTAATTATTTGGTCAGCACCACATCTCCACAAATATGGGTCATCCCATATGTAATACTTGGACTCGCTTTTAAGCTTGTCCTTTTGGTGCTTAGAAAAATTAGGAGGAAAGGTATGACTAACCAAATAATTAGCTATAGGTTCATACCAAGGAACCACCTCAGATATTACTTGCAAGCTATCAAGTGAAAAAGCATCATTGATAGGGGTGGAGTCATTTTTAATATCCTCTAGGAGACTCAAGTGGTCCGCCACTAAATTTTGGGAACCATTCCTATCTTTGATCTCTAAATCAAATTCTTGCAACAACAATATCCAACGGATTAAGCTTGGTTTTGACTCTTTTTTAGATAACAAATACTTCAAAGCCGCATGGTCTGAATATATTACCACCTTAGTACCAAGTAAATAAGCTCGGAATTTATCCAAAGCAAAAGCAATAGCTAAAAGCTCTTTTTCAGTGGTAATATAATTAGACTGGCACCATCTAAAGTTTTAGAAGCATAAGCAATAATATATGGATCCTTACCTTCGCGCTGAGCCAGCGCCGCTCCTACTGCATAATTGGATGCGTCACACATGATCTCAAACGGCTTACTCCAGTCAGGCCCTCTCACAATAGGAGCTTGGGTCAAGGCAAACTTCAGCTTTTCAAATGCTTCCATGCAATCCTCACTCAAGTCAAACTCTACATCCTTCTGTAGCAGTCGGGACAAAGGCAGTGCAACTTTACTGAAGTCCTTGATAAATCGCCGGTAGAAACCTGCATGACCAAGAAAAGAACAAACATCCCTCATGGAGGAGGGGTAAGGTAAACCATAAAATGATATTTTTCAAAATTAAGTACAAGATTTGAACTAACACATCTTTCGAATTTTCTAATACTCTAGCTAAACTATCCAAACAAAGGTAAAAGGAATCACCATAGACACTAAAGTCAATCATAAAAACTTCCATACAGTACTCAAGAAGATCTAAGAAGATACTTATCATGCATCTTTGAAACGTAGCCGGTGCATTACATAAGCCAAAAGGCATTCTCTTATATGCATATGTTCCAAAGGGACATGTAAAAGTTGTTTTCTCCTGATCTTCTGGAGCAATATGGATTTGAAAATAACCAGTGTAACCATCTAGAAAATAGTAGTGCGATTTACCTGATAGGCAATCAAGAATTTGATCGATGAAAGGTAGTGGGTAGTGATCCTTGCGAGTGGCCTGGTTCAGATGCCTATAGTCAATGCACACCCTCCAGGAATTCTGCACTCTTGTAGCCATGAGTTTCCCATGCTCATTCTTCACTGTTGTGACACTAGACTTCTTCGGGACCACCTGTACTGGGCTAATCCATTCGCTATCCGAGATTGGATAGATGATGTCGGCTTCAAGTAGTCGAGTCACTTCCTTCTTCACAACTTCCAAGATGGTGGGGTTCAACCGCCTTTGAGGTTGATAGATAGGCCTTGCTCCCTCCTCTAAAAATATGCGGTGCTCACAGACTTGAGGGCTTATGCCTATTATGTCTGCCAAACTCCACCCAATAGCTTTCTTGTGTCTTCTAAGAACACTAAGCAGCCGCATCTCTTGTTGGGAAGTAAGTTCCTTGACAATGATAACCGAGAGCTTTTGATTGTCCTCAAGATAAGCATACTTGAGGTGAGGTGGAAGGGACTTCAACTCCATTTTAGCTCATGGCTTGGCACTTGATCATCCGGAGCCATTGGAGGTAGCAAGGTGTCTTCAGTATACTCAGAAGGCTTCCCCACACTTGGACCTTGCTACATGTTCTTCTCTTCTACTGCCTCTTGGTGAACTTCAGCCACAGTCTCATCAATAATGTCACACTGAAAGATGAAGTGGTCTTTCGGTGGGTGCTTCATAGCTTCATCCAGGTTGAAGCTCACTGCTCTTCCATCTATCTCAAAAGAATAGGTACCCGAGAAGGCATCCAGTTTAAACCGCGAAGTCTTCAAAAAAGGCCTTCCAAGCAAGATGGATGAAGGTCTTCCTGAGTCATTCGGGGGCCTCTCTAAAATGTAGAAGTAGATAGGGAATGTCAACCCCTTAATGCTCACCAAGACGTCTTTCGCAATGCCAACTACTGAGATTATGCTCTTATCTGCCAAAACAAAACGTGCTGCCGACCTTTTCAAGGGAGGGAGCCTCAAAGCATCATATACAGATAATGGCATAATACTAACACATACACCTAAATCACACATGCAATAAAAAAATTTCACACCCCCTATAGTACAAGTAACCATGCAGGGACCGGGATCACCACATTTCTCCGATATAGCACCCATTTAAGCAGAAATAGAGCTACCTAAAGGAATAATTTCTAAATCATGTATTTTATCTTTATTCATACACAAATCTTTTAGAAACTTAGCATACTTAGGAACCTGGAAAATAGCATAAAAAAGGGGAATAGTTGCCTCAACCTTTTTGAAGATCTCTACCATCTTGGGGTCTAGCTCCACTTGCTTCTTAGTCCTCCTAGCAAGGTGTGGGAAAGGAATGGGAATGGCTTCTCTCACAACATCGTCTTACTTAGATACTCCATTCCTTGGTTGAGCAACTTTTTCTTCAACTGCATCTTGTACCTAATCCTCTTCTTCAACATCTTCTACCTCAACAACATCTTCAACTTGAATGTCTTCTCTTGAGCTTGGCTCCTCGAGACTCCTCTCTTGCATTGTAGTTCCGAACCTCAAAGTGATGGCATTAATTTCACCTTTGGGGTTGGATAAAGGTTGAGAGGGAAGTGCACTAGATCTTGAAGGTTGATTATTGGGGGTAGAGGGTGGTTCCATACGGGTTATGAGAGCTTGTAGAGTAGAGGTAAGACTGGTGAGGCTAGAGGTAAGTGAATTTTGAAGCTCTTTTTGTCCTTGAAGGATGGAACGGAGTGTTTCATCTTGGTTGGAGGAAGAAGGAGGGTAGGTAATTTGAGGGGCTTGTGGTTGGTTGTGTTGAGGTGCTTGAGCTTGCCTTTGGTGAGGTGTCCGGTAACTTTGGCCTTGGTTCTGCTGTTGGTATAGAGGGTTTTGTTAATACCAGTTCTGTTGATAGTTGTTGTTCCACCTTTGATTTCCACCATTGTCTCTGCCTCCTTAGTTGTAGTTGTCCCTCCATCCTTGTTGGGATTTTCTCTCCACCCTTGGTTGGAATTGTCTCTCCATCCTTGGTTGGAGTTGTCTTGTTAACCTTGATTGTAGTTACCACCTTAGTCATAATTACCGCCTTATTGATAGTACCCTTGATTTGGACGGTTGTAATAAATATTAGTAGCCGCCAAGGTGTTGTCCTCTTGGAGTTGTGGACATTCATCAATGTAGTGAGAATAGCAAGCTCATATTCTACAAATTCTCTGAGGGACCAACTGTTGACAATGTCATTGTGGAGGAGGTTGAGGTTGTTGTTGATTAAGCTGGAGCTGCTTGAGTATATTGGTCATCTTTTCCAGAGTCTTGGTGAGAGCAGCAGTCTCATTACTAGAGAAAATTTTTGCAATAGCCTTGGGATGATTGTTTCTTTGCCTTGCATTACGGGTAGACTCAGCTAGATCGGTGATCAGTTGGCACGCTTCTGTCACCGTCTTGTACTTCATCAAAGAACCATTACTTGCAGCATCTAAGATAGTTTTATCTTGAGGCTTTGTGCCTTGGCAGAAATAGCTAATCAACACCAACTGGTCAATCTTGTGATGGGAACATGAGTCAAGGAGATTCCTGAAGCATTCCCAATACTCGTAGAGAGTCTCTGATTCACATTGGATGATGCAGGAAATTTCCTTCTCCAGTCTATCTGTAACCTCTGCTGGAAAAAATTTGTCTAGGAATTCCCCTCTGAGCAAATCCTAATTAGTAACAACAGCTTCTGGTTGAATATAGAACCACTCCCTTGCCTTTCCCTCAAGAGAAAATGGGAAGGCATATAACCAAATAGTAGCCTCATCCGCACCATGCCGCCTAGTAGTTGAGCAAGCTGTTTGATGAACATATTTTTGCTAGTAAAGAATTCACAATAAATTCCCGTTACAAGTATAGTTTCTAAACCAACTAAAATCCTTTCATACAAAAATTTGGTTGTCACAAGTAACAAACCCCTAATAAAATTGATAACTGAAATATTTAAACCTCGGGTCGTCTCTTAAGGAATTGCAGGGAAGTATGCTTATGATTGGTTATAGTAAAGTATATTTTTGGGGTTTTTTAAATGTTGAACAAGGAATGTAAAAGATAATAAAATAAACTAATAATTAAGAAAAGGTCTTGGCAAGGTTTGGTGGTCAAGGATCTCTATCCTTATCACTAACCACAACACGAGAATTGGCAAGGATCAATCCCATTAAATCATCCTCTAACTAGTAGTAAAGGAAAGTTAAATGAGCTATATCAATCCAAGTCTATAAGTCCTAGCTCTCCACCAATTCAATTAGTGAGAACTAGAGTTAATGGCTCCAATCATCAATTACTTGGACATTAGTAACTCAAGAGTTCCTAAGTTACCTTCCCAAGCCAAGAGCATAAAATCTACTCTAACATCCTTCCAAGTATTTTAGCAAACACTTGGTAGGCACAAAATAAAAGCATAAAAAACTAACAAGGAAAATAAATCTAAACAATCAATTGTAAATGTAAATGAGGACAATTGAAGGAAGAAGCAATAAACATAAAATACCTCAAATTGCATTAAATACAAAATCAAATCTAACATGGAGTTCATAAACTAAATTGGAAAAGAAGAGAATCAACAAGAAAAATAAATAAACTAGAATGCTGGAACAAATAAAAGTAAAAGAGAAACTAAATTAAAGGAACATTGAACCTGGAATTGAGAAAAAATAAACCTAAAACTAAGAGAAATCGTAAAACCTAGAGAGAGGAGAGAGCATCTCTCTCTAGAAAACTACATCTAAAACCTCAATTTTTGAAATTGATGAATGAATGAATTGAATGTATGTTGAGTCTCTGCTTGTCCCCTGGCTTTAGTCTGCGTTTCTGGGGGTGAAAACTGGGTCCAAACTCATCCAAAATCGCCCCCAGCATTTTCTGCATGTGGCGCATGTCACGCGTACGCGTCAGTCACGTGTACGTGTCTCTGGTCATCTTCGCGTGTCACGCGTACGTGTCAGGCACGCGCACGCGTCGCCGTGCAAAACTCCAATTCACGCGCACGCGTCGTTCTTCGCTGGTCAGCTCCTTGGTTTCTTGTATTCCTTCCATTTTTGCAAGCTTCCTTTCCATTCTCTAAGCCATTCCTGCCCTATAAAGCCTGAAAACACTTAATGCATAGATCACGGCATCAAATGGTATAAAGGAGAGTTAAAAATATATAATTTAAAGGCTTAGGAAGTAAGTTTCAATCATAGCACAAAATTAGGAAGGAAAATATAAAATCATGCAAATTGTATGAATAAGTCTGCAAAGACTTGATAAAACCACTCAATTGAGCACAAAATAAACCATAAAATAGTGGTTTATCCTGTCTAAAAATCTCGAAGGTGCTTAATAGGCTCTTGAGCTGGTAGGCCATGAAACTTAGGCAGTAGATTTATCAATGCGGTCTTCAGTTTGAAATCCGCAGCCAAATTCAGATGACGCGTTTGATATGGTTGCAGTGTAAAGTCCGGAGCTCTTGCTTCCTGGAGAGTAATCCTTCTAGGCTCCGCCATAGTACTTGCACTTAAATCAACAGAAAAGGCATCAATAAAATCAGTAGAAGAGGGACTAGTTTCTTCCTCAAATGACGCTTCAAATTTGACCTCAGATATGACTGGTGAATTGGTAGAAACCCCTTCACCACCCTCGGAAGCTAACTGACGCAGAGTGATGTTCGGTTTCTTGTACGGTTTAGAATTTCACAAATGAAATCTCGTTGCAAGTATAGTTCTAAACCAACAAAGAATCCTCACATGCAAAAATATTAGTTGTCACAAATAACAAACCCCAAATAAGAATTAATCAAAGTATTTAAACTCCAGGTCGTCTCACAAGAAATTGCAATGAAATGCTTAATTATTGGCTATAAAGGGGTTAAGGGGGTTAGTTTTATGTTTTAGCAAGAAAATAAATGGCAAGGAAAGTAAATGAACAATTAACTAATAAAAGAAAGGAAAAGTACTCTTGGCTAGACATAGGTAATTGAGATCACCATCCTTGTCTATAAACCAAATATTGATAATTATGAGGGACCAACCTCTTAAGTCTACTTCCAAAAGCCTTAAGTACGTAATATCTACTCCTAGGCTTGAAGTACGTCAAATAGGTTTGATCACATCAACCCATAAGTCCCAACCTATCTACTAATAAGATTAGTAGTGGGTTAGTGTCAATGGGTATCAAATTGATCACCAAGGGATCTCAAATCACCAAGTCTTTGAGATCCAATGACTCAAGGTCACTCAATTCCCTTAGCCTAGGCCAAGAGTAAAGAGAACTACTCAAAAACTAAAGGAAACATTCTATCAAACACCTAGTGTGCAATAAAAATAAACATCATAAAATGCAAGAATTAAAAGAACACATCACCAACAATAGCAAGAAATCAATAATAGCAACTAAGATCAACATAAAAGAACATGGAAATATAAATTTGTATTGAAAGAAAATAGAAACCCAACAAGAGTGTATGAACATAAAAGTAATATGAAAAGGAAATTAACAACAAGAACTAGAAGAACAAAGGTGTAATATCAAGGAATTAACAAGGAGAAACTAAATTAAAACAAGAATTGAAAGTAGATATAAGAAAATTAAACCTAAACTATCCTAAATTCTAGAGAGAAGGGAGAGCTTCTGATAGCACGGAAAACTTGTCTCTCAACAAATTTTCCTTCGGCAAGTATACCGAATTGTCGTCAAGTAATAACTCACAAAAGAGTGAGGTCGAATCCCACAGAGATTAACGGATTAAGCAATCAATGGTTAATTGATTATCCTAGTCAGACAGTTCAGATTTGGATGATGAGCAGCAGGAATTGTAAATTGACAGAAAAGAAAGGAAAAGCAATAAAGTGCAGAAAAGTAAAATGGCAAGAAAAGTAAATGTAAGAACTAAAAATAAAATGAACATTGGGATCAAGAGATATTGCAATCCTCCGAATCAAGTTCATTCTCATCTCTTCCTCAATCAATCCATTCATTGATCTCCTTGGCAATCTTAAGTGATCGAATTACAATTCCTTGTAATTCAATCTCTCAAATCTTGATCAATAGCCAATTCCTTGGTCAATTGCTCATGAGAAGAGATGAAGTATGGTCACTGATTATACCACATGCATTCCCAAATCAAGTGTTGGTAAAATTATAGTCACCATATCCTTCCAACCCCAATTTGGTCCAACATGAGAAAGCATTTCTAGCATGATCTCTTCATTCCTCTTCCAAGGTTCAGAAGAGATCCAAGTATGAATAGCTTCTTTTCCAAGATAACTACCCAATTGGATGAAGATTGAAATCTTTCTAGTAAAATCAAGAGAAAAGATAGAAGAAGAATAATGAAAACTAATATTGATCTATCAAATTACAACAGAGCTCACTAACCCAATGAAAAGAGTTAGTTGATCATTGCTCTACCAAAATA
The DNA here is from genome assembly GCF_003086295.3 of Arachis hypogaea. Taxonomy (NCBI): domain Eukaryota; kingdom Viridiplantae; phylum Streptophyta; class Magnoliopsida; order Fabales; family Fabaceae; genus Arachis; species Arachis hypogaea. The sequence continues at coordinate 108,758,262 of NC_092048.1, forward strand.
GAAAAGAAAGAAAGTACAGAAAAGTAAAGATGAAGATTAAAACTAAAATTGAAACTTCAAAATTCATAAATAAAAAGTACAAAGAAAATGAAACTACTCCTAAGGAAGAAAAGAAGAGAAAAGGAAGAAGAGTGTAGGAGGGGAGGGGTCCAAAGACCCACTCCCCTTGGAGTGTGCCAATTCACAGAAGTTCGAATTGGTCTTCACTCTCTCCCCCTTCCTTCAATTCTCCGTTCTCGTATATTTTCAAAGTAAAATCTAAGGTCTTTATATAGGCTCTCCTAAATTACAAAATAAAATTAAAATCAAATTACAATGAAATAAAAATTTCTATTCTAGATGCTTCTTGTGGCGTTGATTGGTTGACACTTGTGGGCTTGCTTGCTTGAGCTTTGAAGTGGACTTGAGAGAGAAGTGAATCAAATTGAGGTCCAAGATGACCTGGCATTGTTGCTGCCGTTAGCCATACTAACGCTACAAGTGTGGCGTTAGTGCTAAAGTTAGTGTGGTTAACGTCACACTTGCTACCTAGTTGGTGTTTTGGGGCTTAAAAGATGCCTCTGGTTTGTGCTCCAATTTCATGCCCACTATAGAGTATTATATATCTTTAGAAAGCACTGAATATTAGCTTTCTAACGCAACTAGAATCACCTCAATTGGACCTCTGTAACTCAAGTTATGCTCCTTTGAAGGGGACAGGGTTGCTGGCATGGTGGCTGGCGTTATTGGCAAACGAGAGTGCCAATAACGTCCGCAATCAGGGGCTGAAAATTGCCAGTTTTTGAAACTTAACTTAATGTCCACCCCATACTATTATATATTGTTGGAAAGCCCTGGATGTCTACTCTCCAACGCTTTTGGAAGCGCATCATTTGGAGCTCTACAACTCGAGTTATACTTCTTGGAAGGTGAAGAGGTCAGCTGGCCTTACTACAGGTTGATACCATGTTCATCTTTGCACTTTCGGGGCAGGTTTTCTCCCTCAAATTTAGTATCCACCATGTAGTGCCATATATACTTGGAAAGCTCTGGAATCCTACTTTCCAATGCCACTGGAATCACCTCATTTGGAGCTTTGTGGCTCAAGTTATTCTTGTTTGAAGAAGGTATGGTTAGGCTGCTGGGTGAGACTTTTGCCCACGTTAACTACCACGTTAATGTAGTTAACATGGAAGCTAACGTGGGTCTTTTTGCTTCACAAATGTTAGTGGAGATCACCTTTTCCACTAACTTTGGCATCTCCCTTTCCTTCCACGTTAGTTCCCACGTTAATGTAGTTAACGTGGAAGCTAACGTGGGTCTTCTTGTACCTTCGCTAGCGTTATTGGCACTCACTTTTGCCACTAACGCTGCTCCTTCTTCAAAGTTGATGCCATTAACGTTCCCACTAACGTTCCAACTTTCCTTCCTTCCACGTTAGTGGCCAAGTTAGTGGTACTAACGTAGCTACTAACGTGGCTCTTCTCTGCTTCTTGTTACCTGAAATCAATCAAACAAAGTGCATCAAAGTCTTGCTCTTAATCATGGGATCATGCATCATCCATTTTATCATTCAATTCATGCATAATTCTCATGAAATCATTCAAAATTCACAATGTTTGCTTGAATCATGGTGTGAATGCATTTTCATCCAAATACTTGCTTATTTCCTAGAAAAATGCATGAAACCAACCTAAAGCATACAAAAAATGGCTAGTAAAACTAGCCAAGATGCCCTGGCATCAGCTTCTCTCTCTAGAATTCTACCTACAACATAATGAAAACTCAATTATGACTACTTGGTTCATTCCACCTCCCCCTCAATCCTTGAGTTCAATAGCATCAGAAATGAGTTGGATTGGGCCCAAAATGAGCTACGAATCGCTGGCCACAATTTCACTTTAGTGAATCATGCTGATCCATCGGTGCGTATGCGTACAGTGCATGTACGCGTCCCTATATTTTAGGCAACTATGGCAAATTATCATTTTGAATCCCCGGATGTTATCTTTCCAACGCAACTGGAACCACCTCATTTGAACCTCTGTAGATCAAGTTATGGTCGATTGAGTGCGAAGAGGTCAGGCTTGACGCTTTGCGGTTCCTTCATTTCTTCATGGGTTCTCCCACTTTGCATGCTTTTCTCCTCACTTCTTCCATCCAATACTTGCCTTATGAACCTGAAATCACTCAACAAACATATCAAGGCATCGAATGGAATTAAAGTGAATTGAATTTAGCTATTTTAAGGCCAAAAAAGTATGTTTTCACACTCAAGTACAAATTTAGGGAGAATTACAAAACCATGCTATTTCATTGAATAAATGTGAGAAAAGTTGATAAAATCCCCCAAATTAAGCACAAGATAAACCACAAAATTGGGGTTTATCAAACCTCCCCACACTTAAACCAAGCATGTCCTCATGCTAAGAATAAAGAAGGACAAGAAAAGGGTATAAGCATTTATTCAATGCAAATAAACTATATGCACTATCTATATGAATGTAACTAAATTCAAAATGATTCTACCTACTTGGTCAAAAGTAAATCAATCCCCAAGAACATATATGCACATGTAGAGCTAAGTAGTATGATGATTCATGAATCCTACCAATTTGAATATCAAAATAAAGCACAAATAGACTTGCAAAAAGAAAAGCTCATGAAAGCCGGGAACAAGGAATTGAGCATCGGACCCTCACCGGAAGTGTATCCGCTCTAGTCGCTCAAGTGTATAGGGTCGATCACTCAATTCTCTTCTAATCATGCTTTCCATGATTTGTTTTTCATCTAACAATCGACAATTATTCAATGCATGCATACATTCATCATGAGGACTTATTCATTAGTTGTAATGGGGCTAGGGTAAAGGTGAGGATGCATATGGTCAGGTGAGCTTGAAATTTGAATCTTTGATTAACCTAAGCTCTCATCTAACCTATATAACAACCTATACAATTCTAATACAGTACCTAGCTACCCATGATTCTCACTTTTTCACATACTCATGCATTCTCTTTTAATTCATATTCCATATGCATTGATTTTTATTGAACTTCACTTTGGGGCATTTTTGTCCCCTTTTTATTTCTTTTTCTCTTTTTTCTTTTTATATTTTTTTATTTTATATATATATATATATATGTTTTTTTTTATCATTTTTTTCTAAAGTATATACAAACATATCAATGCATATGATTTTACATATGGTGCATGAATATGTACCCAATTCCCGATATTTTTAACAAAAATAAAAATTACACTTTTACCTCAACCAATGTCCCAAGTTTTCCATACCCAAATGATACACACCTTCACTAGTCTAAGCTAATCAAAGATCCAAATCAAGGACATTTATTGTTTTTCATTTAGGGGTAGTGATGTGCTAACATTAAGAACAAAAGAGATTAAATAGGCTCAAAATTGGCTAACAATGGTTGATGAAAGCTAGGCTATTTGGGTAAGTGAGCTATATGAAATGATGGCCTCAATCATACAAATGCATATATACATGGAATAATGGACATATAGAATCAAACAAATCAAAGATTACAATCATAGAAAGAGAACAATGCAAACAAGAATGGAAAATAAGTGGTTATAAGATGTAACCATGAAATTGGGCTCAAAACTCACATGCTTGTGTTCTTAGCTCAAAAACCATGTTCCAAAATAAATTCTTCAAGCAAGTTCAACACAAAAAATTTTTTTCAAATTCGTAGGGTGCTTTAAAACAATTTTTCTTGGAAAAGAAATCATCACCCTAACCAAGTAGTCCTAACATAAAAAGAAGTGGTAAAATATGTACAAATTCTAACTATCATGCAATGCAAAAACTAGCTAACAAAGACAAAAATTGAAAAAATTGGTGTTGAAAAAGAAAATTGTTACCCATGGAGATCGGTCGAATGACCTCCCCACACTTGAGGATTGCACCGTCCTCGGTGCATGCAAAGAAGAACAAGGTGGACGGGTTGCTACAATTAATGAGCTCTTTCAAAAAGTTGTGCGGGTGAACTTGTTTGTTGCCCCATTTAGAAGCCTTTCCATTCTTTTCCTTCTTGGTGACCAACCTAAAAGAAAAGAGAAAGAAGGATAATTAAGCCTACATCAAAGATATCAAAGCAAGTAGAACATAGGTGGGGGATAATGCCAAATAAGAGTAAGGTTCTCACTACATGTTAGCTATGCATGTAAGTGAGAGAGCAATATAGGCAAAGGGCATATCAATTAATACTTGATGCAAGAGAAAAGTCAAAGCATAAGTGAATAACATGAAGAGCATGTCGAGCATCAAGTTCAAACAACAATTAACACAAACAAGATTAGTGATAAGCATGAGAGCATTTGGTCTCATCCTAACTCAATGATGATGAGGTATAAAAACAAGGGATCATGAGTCAGGAAGGACTAAAGCACTAATCTTGTGTGTAGAGAAAATATTACAATTAATGCCAAACAAGTCACGAAGCACTAAGATTAACCAAGAAATTCCCAACAATTGAGTAAAAGAATTCAACACCAATATTAAAATAAGAAACTTAGAAAATAAAAGGGAAAACAAGTTACAAAAATAAAATTAAAATGCAATGAATGAAAATAAGTAAATGCAATAAAAGAGGATGGAAGAAAAGAGAAATATTTTTTTAATTATTTTATTTTTATTTTTATTTTTTTTAATTATTATTTTTTTTTAAAGAAAAAAAAATTCAAGAGAGAAAGCAGAAAAAAAGTAGAAAGAAAGAAGAAGAAAATAAGAAAGAAGGAGAAAGAAGAAAGGAGAAAAACAGGGTGCAGATCCGCGCTTAAGCGTCATGCGTGCTTACACGCGGATGCAGCACGGACAATCCACGCGTACGCGTCCTGCGTGCTTACGCGCGGATCGCCTGGCACAAAGTAGGCATAAAGTGGGCACAACTCTCGGGTTTTAGTACTAGGATTTGTGAAACCACGCCGATGCTCGTGCGCACAGTGCGCTTGCGCGCCGATGCCCGTTTTTTTTTTTTTTTTTTGAAGCACAAAAATAGAATTTAACACTCTCCTAACCTATAAACATTCTAAAGCAACCGAAATTCAAATCTAACAAAAATTTTTAAGTTTTTGAAAAATTTTCAAAGACAAAACAAACAAAACTTGTACTTCAAGCAACCTACTTTAACAACAATCTAAACTAATCAAAACACACTACTACAACCGATCAATCGAAACAAAATATATAAGAGTATAGAAAAGAAGAAAACTAACAATAATGGCAACTCAAATCACTTATTAACCAAATCTAAAAGAGTGTGGAACGAGTTTACTATGGTGGGGTGTCTCCCACCTAGCAGTTTTAGTTTAAGTCCTTAAGTTGGACATTTAGTGGGGGTCTTTGCTAGGGTGGTTTATGTTTGAATTCATCCTTGAATCCCCACCATTGTTTGCATCTCCAATGTCCACCGGGATCCCGAATTAGGCGCACAAGGCCTTCAAGTAAGCTTAGGTAGATGACAAGGCCCCAAGAGTTTTGGTTGTTGAAATGAATACCAGGGTCCCAAACCTTGTTCTTGCACCCATCTTCCCATTGACTACCATAGCTAAATTTGGGTGACAAGGCTTGTGAATTCTCAATTAAGCATCCAAACATTCTCCTAGACCCATGCAATTTGGTTCTACACCAACCATTGTTATTCAACTTCGAGCATGTAACCATCATGAACTTAGAGTGATGTGTCCAACCACTACACAACTCTCTCCTACTCTTAACTCCACAAAGAGCTCTAAGTTGACCATCATTTTCAATCAAACCATATTCAAGTGAGAAAGCAAAGCTTAGGGATAAGAATTTTACCCACTTGAATGTTGTGTTGGATGGTGACTTAGGAAGGGGGACCTCCCCACACTTAGCCAATGCGAGGTCAATTCCCTTGTGGTCTTTCTTGGCTACCTCCACCTCTTCATAAGCTTCTTCAATTTCAACCTCTTCCTCTTGGTAGCTTTCTTCCAATTTAATCTCATCTTCATTGCTTACCAATGGCATGGGAGGTTGTGTATCTTCTTCTTTGATCTTAATTTCAAGCCAAATAGGAGAGGATTCAATTGTAGATAAGAAATTCTCAATGATTGAATCCATCTCTTGATCAACCTCTTCCAATCTTTCATCACTCATACTATGTCTTGGAGGTTACGCATTATTCTCTTCAACATCATTTTCAAGTTCAATGGAAGAAAGTTCAACAACTTCCACAAGATCATCAATAATATCACTTGGTGTGGAAGTGTTCTCAAGCTTGAAATCCACCTCTTGTTTAACTTCCTCTAACTCTTCAACCACTTCTTCTTCTTCAACAATCTCTTCCTCCTCCACTTGTTACAAGACATACCCCATCTCCTTGTCCTCATGTTGGGATTCTAAAATCTCCTTCATACTCCACTCTTCGGTTGATTTCTCACATTCATCCATGGAGGTGCTTTGCTTGTTGCATGAGTCCCGTGAGTCCAAGGTGGCTTTAATTTTGGCAAGGTTAGCCTCGATAACTTCATTCATCCTTTGGGCTTCCTCTTGCTCCTTTTGACAGATTATTTCTTGAAGCCGATCCATTACTTCCTTGGGACGATCCATTGGCTCTTGTTCTACTTGGCTAGTATAAGTAGGATCATATTGCTCTTGGATTGATGGGTATGGGTATTCTTCCATAGAGGGTTATGGTGGAAAGGGGAATTCATTTTGTGGTTGAAAGTTATCATACATGGGAGGTGATTCATCTTGGTAAGGATACTGAGGTGGTGGTTCTTGAGGATATTGGTGGTGGAATTGGGGTGGTTCTACATATTGTTCATATGGCTCATAAGATGGTTGGTATGGTGGGTAAGGATTAGGGTCATATGGAGGTGTTTGGTGAAAAGGGACTTGTGAGTAAGGTGGTTCAAAATTATGTTGAGGAGGTGGTTCATAGGCATATGGTGGTGGTTGTTGACAATCATAATAAGGGTCACTACATCCATTAGATTGATATGCATTAGGACTAGGATTATACCCATAAGAATCCGGAGGTTGTTGTCGCCAAGAAGGTTGATCAATCCCTTGAGGCTCCTCCCATCTTTGATTGTTCCATCCTTGATGTATGTTATCATTGTAGTTCCCATTTCCTACAACATAATTTGAACTAAACTCATAGCCAAAGTGAGGATGAGAATTCATAATAGCAAATAAAAACAAAAGCTACAAAAATAAGCAACAAGTCCTAAGTTTAACAAAAACTAATAAATAAGCAAAAGGCAAACATATTCACAATATTCACAATAGCCAATAATATAACACCATTGCAATTCCCCGGCAACGGAGCCATTTTGATGTTCGGTTTCTTGTACGGTTTAGAATTTCACAAATGAAATCTCGTTGCAAGTATAGTTCTAAACCAACAAAGAATCCTCACATGCAAAAATATTAGTTGTCACAAATAACAAACCCCAAATAAGAATTAATCGAAGTATTTAAACTCCGGGTCGTCTCACAAGGAATTGCAATGAAATGCTCAATTATTGGCTATAAAGGGGTTAAGGGGGTTGGTTTTATGTTTTGGCAAGAAAATAAATGCCAAGAAAAGTAAATGAACAATTAACTAATAAAAGAAAGAAAAAGTACTCTTGGCTAGACATAGGTTATTGAGATCACCATCCTTGTCTACAAACCAAATATTGATAATTATGAGGGACCAACCCATTAAGTCTACTTCCAAAAGCCTTAAGTACGTAATATCTGCTCCTAGGCTTGAAGTACGTCAAATAGGTTTGATCACATCAACCCATAAGTCCCAACCTATCTACTAATGAGATTAGTAGTGGGTTAGTGTCAATGGGTATCAAATTGATCACCAAGGGTTTTCAAATCACCAACTCAATGAGACCCAATGACTCAAGATCACTCAATTCCCTTAGCCTAGGCCAACAGTAAAGAGAACTACTCAAAAACTAAAGGAAACATTCTATCAAACACCTAGTGTGCAATAAAAATAAATATCATAAAATGCAAGAATTAAAAGAACACATCACCAACAATAGCAAAAAATCAATAATAGCAACTAAGATCAACATAAATGAACATGGAAACATAAATTTGTATTGAAAGAAAATAGAAACCCAACAAGAGTGTATGAACATAAAAGTGATATGAAAAGGAAATTAATAACAAGAACTAGAAGAACAAAGGTGTAATATCAAGGAATTAACAAGGGAAAACTAAATCAAAACAAGAATTGAAAGTAGATCTAAGAAAATTAAACCTAAACTACCCTAAATTCTAGAGAGAAGGGAGAGCTTCTCTCTCTAGAATTCTACCTACAACATGATGAAAACTCAATTATGACTACTTGGTTCATTCCCCCCTCAATCCTTGGGTTCAATAGCATCATAAATAAGTTGGATTGGGCCCAAAATGAGCTACAAATCGCTAGCCACGATTTCACTTTAGTGAATCACGTTGATCCGTCGGTGCGTACACGTACAGTGTGTGTACACGTCCCTATACATCAGGCAACTATAGCAAATAAAACCGCTTCATTTGGACCTCTGTAGCTTAAGTTATGGTCGATTGAGTGCAAAGAGGTCAGGCTTGACAGCTTTGCGGTTCCTTCATTTCTTCATGAGTTCTCCCATTTTGCATGCTTTTCTCCTCACTTCTTCCATCCAATACTTGCCTTATGAACTTGAAATCACTCAATAAACATATCAAGGCATCGAATGGAATTAAAGTGAATTGAATTTAAAAGATGTCACAATTAAGAATAAATACCTGGGAGTAGAATTTCCAGGTCGTTTCCCAAAGAGTTGACACAAGGTGCAATTTATTGTTCAGAAATTTTCTAAGAAACTTTTGAAGTTTGAGAATAGAGAAATAAATAACCAAAAATCAAATCAATAAATGATAGCAAGAGGTGTTATGTATTTGAAATAAAAGACCTTGGCTGAGAGAAGATTAATTAGAGTTTTGATGAGCGGATATTTTATACGCTTTTTGGGGTAAATTTCATATAGTTTTTAGTATATTCTAGTTAGTTTTTAGTCTATTTCCATTAGTTTTTAGGAAAAATTCATATTTCTGGACTTTACTATGAGTTGTGTGTTTTTCTGTAATTTCAGGTATTTTTCTGGCTGAAATTGAGGGAGCTGAGCAAAAATCTGATTCAGGCTGAAAAAGGACTGCTGATGCTGTTGGATTCTGACCTCCCTGCACTCAAAGTGGATTTTCTGGAGCTACAGAACTCGAAATGGCGTGCTTCTAATTGCGTTGAAAGGTAGACATCTAGGGCTTTCCAGAAATATATAATAGTCCATACTTTTCTCAAGGATAGACGACGTAAACTGGCGTTCAACGCCAGTTCTCTGCCCAAATCTGGCGTCCAGCGCCAGAAAAGGATCAAAAGTTGGAGTTCAATGCCAGAAATGGATCCAAACCTGGCATTGAACGCCCAAAATGGCCTTATGCACGTGAATTGCTTAAGTCTCAGCCCCAGCACACACCAAGTGGGCCCCAGAAGTGGATCTCTATACCATCTATTATAGTTTACCCAATTTCTGTAAACCTAGGCTACTAGTTTAGTATTTAAACAACTTTTAGAGACTTATTTTGTATGTCATGACATTTTTAGATCTAAACTTTGTACTCTTTGACGGCATGAGTCTCTAAACTCCATTGTTGGGGGTGAGGAGCTCTGCTGTGTCTCGATGAATTAATGCAAGTATTTCTGTTTTCTATTCAAACATGCGTGTTCCTATCTAAGATATCCATTCGCGCCTAACTATGGAGAAGGTGATGATCAGTGATACTCATCACCTTCCTCAATCCATGAACGTGTGTCTGACAACCACCTCCGTTCTACATCAGATTGAATGAATATCTCTTAGATTCCTTAATCAGGATCTCCGTGGTATAAGATAGATTGATGGCGGCATTCATGAGAATCCGGAAAGTCTAAACCTTGTCTGTGGTATTCCGAGTAGGATTCAAGGATTGAATGACTGTGACGAGCTTCAAACTCGCGAGTGCTGGGCGTAGTGACAGACGCAAAAGGAGGGTGAATCCTATTCCAGTATGATCGAGAACCGACAGATGATTAGCCGTGCTGTGACAGAGCATGTGAGCATATTCTTCACTGAGAGGATGGGATGTAGCCATTGACGATGGTGAAACCCTACATACAGCTTGCCATAGGAGGACGTGCGTGCGTGAACAAGAAGACAGAGGAAAGCAGAGATTCAGAAGACAAAGCATCTCCAAAACTCCAACATATTCTCCATTACTGCATAACAAGTAACCTTTAATCCATGCTCTCTTGTTTATTCGCAATTCAACTGATAAAAACAATTGACTTCCTGACTAAGATTTACAAAATAACCATAGATTGCTTCAAACCAACAATCTCCGTGGGATTCGACCCTTACTCACGTGAGGTATTACTTGGACGACCCAGTGCACTTGCTGGTCAGTGGTACGAGTTGTGAAAAGTGTGATTCACAATTTGTGCACCAAGTTTTTGGCGCCGTTGCCGGGGATTGTTCATGTTTGGACAACTAACGATTTATTTTGTTGCTTAGATTAGGACAAATTTCTTTTTTTTGTTTAGAGTCTCTTATTGTTTTCGTGTTAAAAATTTTAGAATCCTGATTTTCTTTTTAAAATATTTTTCAAAAATAATTTCTCTATTAAATCCTGTGCCAAACTTTAAGTTTGGTGTTTTCTTGTTGATTTTTTTGTGTTTTTCAAAAATTTTAGTTTGGTTTTCTAAAAATTTTAAGTTTGGTGTTCTTCCTTCATGTTCTTGTGTTCTTGTGAGTCTTCAAAGTGTTCGTGAGTTTTCCTTGTGTCTTGATCTTAAAATTTTTAAGTTTGGTGTTCCTTGGTGTTTTTCCTCTAAAAATTTTCGAAAACAAGGAGCATTAGATCTAAAAATTTTAAATCTTGTGCTATCTTATTGTTTTTCTCTCTCTTCTTAAAATTCAAAAATATCTTTTCTCTCTATTTTAAAGCATCTTTTTCGAAATCTATTTCTAAAATTTAGATTTTTATTTCAAAATTTAAAACCTTTTTCAAAAATCATCATATCCTTTTCAAAATCTCCTAACCACTTTCTCTCTCCTCACTTTTTCGAAAATCTTTCACTCATTTTTATTTATTTTATTTTGATTTATTTTGATTTCGAAATAAATAAATAAATAAATAAATAAAAATAATTTTTATATCATCTCCCTTTCTCCATCATGGACCTAAGCGGAAATGAATAGTTCAGGAGGACTCTGGGGTCATATTCTAACCCCTCTACTGCTTCATATGGGAGTAGTATCTGCATACCCTCCATTGGAGTCAGTAGCTTTGAGTTGAATCCTCAGCTCATTATCATGGTGCAGCAAAGTTGCCAGTATTCCGGTCTTCCACAGGAAGAACCTATAGAGTTTCTGGCACAGTTTCTACAGATTGCTGACACAGTACATGATAAAGAAATAGATCAGGATGTCTACAGACTATTACTGTTTCCATTTGCTGTAAAAGATCAAGCTAAGAGGTGGTTGAATAACCAACCTAAGGCCAGCATAAGGACATGGAAACAGTTGACAGAAAAATTCCTGAATCAATACTTTCCCCCAAAATGGATGACACAGCTAAGGCTGGACATCCAAGGCTTTAAACAAGGAGATAATGAATCTCTTTATGATGCCTAGGAGAGATACAGAGAGATGCTACGAAAATGCCCCTCTAAAATGTTTTCAGAGTGGGTTCAGTTAGACATCTTCTATTATGGGCTTGCAGAAAGAGCTCAGATGTCTCTTGATTACTCAGCTGGTGGATCTATCCACATGAGAAAGACAATAGAAGAGGCTCAAGAGCTCATTGATACAGTTGCCAAGAATCAGCATCTGTACCTAAGCAGTGACCCTTCCATGAAAGAAGAGGTTAAGACAGCAATTGCTGAACTCAGTCCTGTAAAACAAGCTGCTGAATTCAATCAGCAATTGGACTTTCTAGCAAAGCAGTTAGCCGAATTCAAAGATAGGTTACAAGAGACAAGGATGGCTAATATACATATGGACGAACAGTTTAAGCAAACAAAGCAGCAGCTGTCAAGGCAAATAGCAGAAGAATGCCAAGCAGTTCAACTAAGAAGTGGGAAAACATTAAATACCCCACCTCATGGCAGCAAAAAGCTAAGAAATGAGCAAACTACCCAAAATTCACCTAAGGACAGTAAGAGCCCAGGGAAAAGTAATTCTGGAACTAAAACGCCAGAAAATTGGTGGAAGGCTGGCGCTGAACGCCCAGACCATGCTCAGGACTGGCGTTCAATGCCAGAAACAAGGCAGGATTGGCGTTCAACGCCAGAAATGGGCAAGGATCTGGCGTTGAACACCCAAAATGGGCAAGATCTGGCGCTGAACGCCCAAAATGGGCACAATTCTGGCGTTCAAATGCCAGGAGCAGTCAAGGAGCTGGCGTTCAGTTTCACTCCAGCTTCTAACTCTGGCACTCAATTGCCAGTGAGGGATCAGACACACACAAATGCTGATAACAACCCCTCTAAAAAGGCTTCTTCAACCACTTCTGTAAGCAGTAAATCTACAGCAACTAAGGTTGAAGAATATAAAGCCAAGATACCTTATCCTCAAAAACTCTGGAAAGAGGAGCAGGATAAGCAATTTGCTCGCTTTGCAGATTATCTCAGGACTCTTGAAATAAAGATTCCATTTGCAGAAGCACTGGAGCAAATACCTTCTTATGCCAAGTTTATGAAAGAGATCTTGAGTCATAAAAAGGATTGGAGAGAAACAGAAAGAGTTCTCCTCACTGAAGAATGCAGTGCAGTCATTCTAAAGAGCTTTCCTGAAAAGCTTAAAGACCCTGGGAGTTTTCTGATGCCATGCATATTAGAAGGTAATTGCACCAAGACAGCTTTATGCGATCTTGGGGCAAGCATCAACCTAATACCTGCATCCACTATCAGAAAGCTTGGCTTAACTGAAGAAGTTAAACCAACCCGGATATGTCTCCAACTTGCTGATGGTTCCACCAAATACCCATCAGGCGTGATTGAAGACATGATTGTCAAAGTTGGGCCATTCGCCTTTCCCACTGACTTTGTTGTGCTGGAAATGGATGAGCACAAGAGTGCTACTCTCATTCTAGGAAGACCCTTCCTAGCAACTGGACGATCCCTCATTGACGTCTAACAGGGGGAAATAACCCTGAGAGTCAATGATGATGAGTTCAAGTTGAACGCTGTCAAAGCCATGCAGCATCCAGACACATCAAAAGACTGCATGAAAGTTGATCTTATTGACTCTTTGGTAGAAGAGATCAACATGGCTGAGAGTCTTAAATCAGAGTTGGAAAACATCTTTAAAGATGTTCAGCCTGATTTAGAGGATTCAGAGGACATGAAAGAGCCTCTGAAATTTCTTCTGGAAGAGGAAAAACCTCCTAAACCCGAGCTCAAGCCATTACCACCATCCTTGAAATATGCGTTTCTGGGAGAAGGTGACACTTTTCCAGTGATCATAAGCTCTGCTTTAAATTCACAGGAAGAGGAGGCACTTATTCAAGTGCTAAGGACACACAAGACAGCTCTTGGGTGGTCCATAGGTGACCTTAAGGGCATAAGCCCAGCTAGATGCATGCACAAAATCTTATTGGAGGATAATGCTAAACCAGTGGTTTAACCACAGAGGCGGCTAAATCCAGCCATGAAAGAAGTGGTGCAGAAAGAGGTCACCAAATTACTAGAGGCTGGGATTATTTATCCTATTTCTGATAGCCCCTGGGTGAGCCCTGTCCAAGTCGTCCCAAAAAAGGGAGGCATGACAGTGATTCATAATGAAAAAAATGAACTGGTTCCTACAAGAACAGTTACAGGGTGGCGCATGTGTATTGACTACAGAAGGCTCAATACAGCTACCAGAAAGGATCATTTTCCTTTACCATTCATAGACCAGATGCTAGAAAGACTGGCAGGTCATGATTATTACTGCTTTTTGGATGGCTACTCAGGCTATAACCAGATTGCAGTAGATCCCCAGGATCAAGAGAAAACAGCATTCACATGTCCATCTGGAGTGTTTGCTTATAGAAGGATGCCATTTGGGCTATGTAATGCGCCTGCAACCTTCCAGAGATGCATGCTCTCTATTTTCTCTGATATGGTGGAAAAATTTCTGGAAGTCTTCATGGATGACTTCTCAGTATATGGAGACTCATTCAGCTCCTGTCTTGATCACCTGAAACTTGTTCTGAAAAGATGCCAAGAGACCAACCTGGTTTTAAACTGGGAAAAATGTCACTTTATGGTGACTGAAGGAATTGTTCTTGGGCATAAAATCTCAAACAAGGGAATAGAGGTGGATCAAGCAAAAATAGAGGTAATTGAAAAATTACCACCACCTGCCAATGTTAAGGCAATCAGAAGCTTTCTGGGGCATGCAAGATTCTATAGGAGGTTTATAAAGGATTTTTCAAAAATCGCAAAACCTCTAAGCAATCTGCTAGCTGCTGACACGCCATTTGTGTTTGACACAGAATGCCTGCAGGCGTTTGAAACGTTGAAAGCTAAGCTTGTCACAGCACCAGTTATTTCTGCACCAGACTGGACATTACCATTTGAGCTAATGTGTGATGCCAGTGATCATGCCATTGGTGCAGTATTGGGACAGAGGCATGACAAGCTTCTGCACGTCATTTATTATGCTAGTCGCGTTCTAAATGATGCCCAAAAAATTACACAACCACAGAAAAAGAATTACTTGCAGTGGTTTACGCCATTGACAAGTTCAGATCATACTTAGTAGGATCAAAAGTGATTGTGTATACTGATCATACTGCTCTTAAATATCTACTCACAAAGCAGGATTCAAAACCCAGGCTCATCAGATGGGTGTTGCTTCTACAAGAGTTTGATATAGAAATAAGAGACAGAAAAGGGACAGAGAACCAAGTGGCTGATCATCTGTCCCGGATAGAGCCAGTAGAAGGGACGCCCCTCCCCTCTCTTGAGATCTCTGAGACTTTTCTGGATGAGCATTTATTTTCCATTCAGGAAACACCGTGGTTTGCCGATATTGCAAACTATAAAGCCGCAAGGTTCATACCCAAGGAGTACAACACGATACAAAAGAAGAAATTAATTACTGATGCAAAGTACTACTTGTGGGATGAACCCTATCTCTTTAAGAGATGTACAGACGGAATAATCCGTAGGTGTGTGCCTAGAGAAGAAGCACAGAGGATCCTGTGGCATTGCCATGGATCTCAATATGGAGGCCATTTCGGAGGTGAGCGAACAGCCACCAAAGTCCTCCAATGTGGCTTCTATTGGCCCACACTCTATAAAGATTCCCGAGAGTTTGTACGTAACTGTGACAGTTGCCAAAGAGCTGGTAATCTGCCTCATGGTTACGCCATGCCTCAACAAGGAATCTTGGAAATTGAGTTGTTTGATGTATGGGGAATTGACTTCATGGGACCTTTCCCACCATCATACTCAAACACTTATATTCTGGTGGCCGTTGACTATGTATCAAAATGGGTTGAGGCCATTGCCACACCCATCAATGATACTAAAACAGTGCTGAAGTTCCTCCAGAAACATATCTTTAGCAGGTTCGGTGTCCCTAGAGTACTAATCAGTGATGGGGGCACCCACTTCTGCAATAAACAGCTTTACTCTGCCATGGTTCGGTATGGGATTCGCCACAAGGTGGCTACTCCATATCATCCACAAACTAATGGGCAAGCTGAAGTCTCTAACAGAGAATTAAAAAGAATCCTGGAACGGACAGTAAATACCCGTAGAAAGGATTGGGCACGGAGCTTGGATGATGCTCTATGGGCTTACAGAACAGCATTCAAGACCCCTATAGGGACCTCTCCATACCAACTCGTGTATGGTAAGGCATGTCACCTGCCCGTGGAACTAGAACATAAGGCCTACTGGGCAACCAGATTCCTAAACTTTGATGCCAAATTAGCAGGAGAAAAATGATTGCTCCAGCTAAATGAGCTAGAGGAATTCATATTTACAGCTTTCGAAAATGCCAAGCTTTATAAAGAGAAATCAAAATAGTGGCATGACAGAAAGCTGTCATCTAGAATCTTTGAACTAGGATAGAAGGTTCTGTTGTTTAACTCTAGACTCAGGCTATTCCCCGGGAAACTGAAATCCCGGTGGAGGGGACCATACGTGATTACAAGTGTATTACCATATGGTTATGTGGAGCTTCAAGATATTGATTCTGATAAGAAGTTCATTGTCAATGGACAAAGAATCAAGCACTATCTTGAAGGCAACATTGAGCAAGAATGCTCAAGGCTGAAGCTAGATTAAAAGCTCAGCAAGGTCCAGCTAAAGACAATAAAGAAGCGCTTGCTGGGAGGCAACCCAGCCATGGGGCAACAATCCTCTAAGCATTTTGCCCTATTTTTATTTTTATTTGTTTATATAAAGTTCACTGACACTAAGGTGAGGAACCATTTGTATAAGTCCACAGAGTTACAGAAGGATTCGGCACACAAAACAGAGAAAAAGAGCTCACTGGCAAGAAAACGCCAGTAAAAGTGCATTTTGGGCGTTCAACGCCCAAAATGGGCATCCGCTGGGCGTTGAACGCCAGTAATGGTAGCAATCTGGGCGTTCAACGCCAGAAATGGGCACCCACTGGGCGTTGAACACCAGTGATGGCAGCAGCTTGGCGTTGAACGCCCAGGAGAGCAGCATTTGGGCGTTGAACGCCCAAAACAGGCAGTGTTTGGGCGTTCAAATGCCAGGATGGCAGAGAGGAGACAAAACTCAATTTTATTCAAATTTCTTCATTCTAAATCTTGATTTTCATACTTCAATACATGGTTTCTTGCATAAACATGTTAAGAACCTTGATTTCTAAATTCCATAATTTCTAAAACCCTACCCTAAAAATATCAAATGTATTTTAATCCATAAGCACTAGGCCTCTTTGCAAATTCAATCCAACTCTTTTCAAAATTTTTTTTACAAATCTATCTTTTCAACTCATCAATATCTTTTTCAAAACCTCCACTTTATCTTTTTCAAAATATAAATATATCTTTTTCAAAAATCTTTCATATCCTCTCAATTTTAAACCATATATTCTCTTATCATATCTTCTATCTTATCTTTTCCAAATAAATCTTTTTATCATATCTTTATCCTTCTTTTTCGAAAACCCACCCTTCCTCCCTATAAATTTGAGTTCGGCCTCCCTCCCTTCCCATCAACAATTGCACCTAGCTCTCCTTCTATCCCTCTCCTTTCTTTTCTTTTGCTTGAGGACAAGCAAACCTCTAAGTTTGGTGTGTTTATCCGCGATCACTAAGATCATGGCTCCCAAAGGAAAACAACCCACTCCAAGAGGCAAGAAAGAGAGCGTTCCAAAACCACTTTGGAATCAAGGGATGTTCTTATCTAAAGAACACTCAGACCATTATAACAAAATAATGGGTCTGAGATTAGTAATCCCGGAAGTTAGATTCGATCTGGAAGAAGATGAATATCCGGAGATCCAGGAGCAAATTCGAATCAGGAACTGGGAAGTCCTAGCTAATCCTGAAACGAAAGTGGGAAGGAATATGGTCCAGGAGTTCTATGCTAATATGTGGCAGACTGACAAGCAAAAACTATCTGGAACTGCTTTCTATGAATATCGGACCATGGTCAGAGGAAAGATTGTTCATACCACCCCTGACAAGATCAGAGAGATCTTAAAGCTACCTCAGCTGAAAGATGATCAAGACTCCTTCAACAGGAGAATGATGAGAACAGACAAGGGCCTGGATAAGATTTTAGAGGACATATGTATCCCTGGAGCCAGGTGGACCACCAACATAAAGGGTGTCCCAAATCAACTCAAGAGAGAAGATCTCAGACTAGTCGCCAGAAGATGGCTGGACTTCATTGGGCATTCTCTGTTGCCTACCAGCAACCGTTCTAAAGTCACAGTTAAAAGAGCAGTGATGATCCACTGCATCATGATGGGAAAAGAAGTGGAAGTTCATCAGCTGATCTCAACTGAACTCTACAAAATTGCTAACAAAAATTCTAAAGAAGCCAGGTTGGCTTATCCAAACGTGATTTCTCTACTCTGCAAGGACGCTGGGGTAAGGATGGAAATAACTGAGTATATCTCAGTTGAGAAACCAATTACCAAAGCATCAATGGAAAAACAACAAGCACAGGATGATCCCACCAAGAAGAAAACACAGGAATTTCTCCCAGAAATCCCTCAATCTGAATACTGGGAGTATCTTGAGACGTCTATCACCAAGATACGGGAAGCTATGGAGCAAATAATAAAAGAACAGAAGGAACACAGTCAAATGCTGACCTATATGTTTAAAGAACAAGAGGAGAAAGGGCGTGACTTAAGAGAATTAAAGCGCCAGAAGTTATCTCTTGAAGAATCAAGCACCCCACGGATCAGAGGAACACCTATTTCCCAGAACAAAGGTTGTTAAATTCCAATTTCTGCTTTAGCTCTGTGATAGTGTCATTAGAGAAGTTCACCTTAGGAGTCACATAGTAGTAATTAGTATCTATTTTGATCTTATCTCCAATTAAGCCATAGTTTATTTTTCTCATCATCAGCAAACATGAATAAAATAGTAGATCTTTTGAATAAGAGGCAATAAAATTTCGAGTTTTAATAAGAGAAATTCTAATTAGTTACATGTGGTGGCAATACTTTCTGTCTTCTGAATGAATGCTTGAACAGTGCATATGTCTTTTGAATTTGTTGTTTAAGATTGTTAAATATGTTGGCTCTTGAAAGAATGGTGAACATGAGACATGTTATTGATAATCTGAAAAATCATAAAAATGATTCTTGAAGCAAGAAAAAGCAGCAAGAAAAAAAAACAGAAAAAGCCAATAGCCCTTAAAACCAAAAGGCAAGGGTAATAAAAAGGATCCCAAGGCTTTGAGCATCAGTGGATAGGAGGGCCTGAGGGAATAAAATCCTGGCCTAAGCGGCTAAACCAAGCTGTCCCTAACCATGTGCTTGTGGCGTGAAGGTGTCAAGTGAAAACTTGAGACTGAGCGGTTAAAGTCAAGGTCCAAAGAAGAAAGAAGAGTGTGCTTAAGAACTCTGGACACCTCTAATTGGGGACTTTAGCAAAGCTGAGTCACAATCCAAAGGGTTCACCCAATTATGTGTCTGTGGCATTTATGTATCCGGTGGTAATACTGGAAAACAAAGTGCTTAGGGCCACGGCCAAGACTCATGAAATAGCTGTGTTCAAGAATCATCATACTGAAATAGGAGAATCAATAACACTATCTGAATTCTAAGTTCTTATAGATGCCAATCACTCTGAACTTCAATGGATAAAGTGAGATGCCAAAACTGTTCGGAAGCAAAAAGCTACTAGTCCCGCTCATCTAATTAGAATCTGAGCTTCACTCAAAAACTCTGAGATATTATTGCTTCTCAACTTATTAGTCTCCTATTTTATTTGTCTAGTTGCTTGAGGACAAGCAACAGTTTAAGTTTGGTGTTGTGATGAACAAATATTTTATACGCTTTTTGGGGTTAATTTCATATAGTTTTTAGTATATTCTAGTTAGTTTTTAGTCTATTTCCATTAGTTTTTAGGAAAAATTCATATTTCTGGACTTTACTATGAGTTGTGTGTTTTTCTGTAATTTCAGGTATTTTTCTGGCTGAAATTGAGGGAGCTGAGTAAAAATCTGATTCAGGCTGAAAAAGGACTGCTGATGCTGTTGGATTCTGACCTCCCTGCACTCAAAGTGGATTTTCTGGAGCTACAGAACTCAAAATGGCATGCTTTCAATTGCGTTGAAAAGTAGATATCCAGGGCTTTCCAGAAATATATAATAGTCCATACTTTTCTCAAGGATAGACGACGTAAACTGGCGTTCAACGCCAGTTCTCTGCCCAAATCTGGCGTCCAGCGCCAGAAAAGGATCAAAAGTTGGAGTTCAATGCCAGAAATGGATCCAAACCTGACGTTGAACGCCCAAAATGGCCTTATGCACGTGAATTGCTTAAGTCTCAGCCCCAGCACACACCAAGTGGGCCCCAGAAGTGGATCTCTATACCATCTATTATAGTTTACCCAATTTCTGTAAACCTAGGCTACTAGTTTAGTATTTAAACAACTTTTAGAGACTTATTTTGTATCTCATGACATTTTTAGATCTAAACTTTGTACTCTTTGACGGCATGAGTCTCTAAACTCCATTGTTGGGGGTGAGGAGCTCTGCTGTGTCTCGATGAATTAATGCAAGTATTTCTGTTTTCTATTCAAACATGCGTGTTCCTATCTAAGATATCCATTCGCGCCTAACTATGGAGAAGGTGATGATCAGTGATACTCATCACCTTCCTCAATCCATGAATGTGTGTCTGACAACCACCTCCGTTCTACATCAGATTGAATGAATATCTCTTAGATTCCTTAATCAGAATCTCCGTGGTATAAGCTAGATTGATGGCAGCATTCATGAGAATCCGGAAAGTCTAAACCTTGTCTGTGGTATTCCGAGTAGGATTCAGGGATTGAATGACTGTGACGAGCTTCAAACTTGTGAGTGCTGGGCGTAGTGACATACGCAAAAGGAGGGTGAATCCTATTCCAGTATGATCGAGAACCGACAGATGATTAGCCGTGCTGTGACAGAGCATGTGAGCATATTCTTCACTGAGAGGATGGGATGTAGCCATTGACGACGGTGAAACCCTACATACAGCTTGCCATAGGAGGACGTACGTGCGTGAACAAAAAGACAGAGGAAAGCAGAGATTCAGAAGACAAAGCATCTCCAAAACTCCAACATATTCTCCATTACTGCATAACAAGTAACCTTTAATCCATGCTCTCTTGTTTATTCGCAATTCAACTGATAAACACAATTGACTTCCTGACTAAGATTTACAAAATAACCATAGATTGCTTCAAACCAACAATCTCCGTGGGATTCGACCCTTACTCACGTGAGGTATTACTTGGACGACCCAGTGCACTTGCTGGTCAGTGGTACGAGTTGTGAAAAGTGTGATTCACAATTTGTGCACCAAGTTGCTATCCTTGTTGACTTTCCCAAGTATAATAGTAAAAGGTTGTTGCTTCCACTCAGTTATCCTCTTGCAGTTACGAAGGAAGGTTAAGTGGGTAACACTAACTCTGATTCACAAGTACTAATCCCTTCCTAGGGAAGGATTAAAGTTAATGAAAAGTGAGTTAGCCAGCAATCACCAATTACAAATTAATACTTGAGTATTCCAACTCAAGGGGTTCCAATTAATCAACTCCCAAGCCAAGTTTAAATTATAACATGAATGCCATTTTTTAACAACATGGAATAAGAATAAATAGGAGACATGGTAATTAAAAATAAATTAATAAAAGCAAATTTGGAGCTGATAATTAATTGAAGGAAATCAAACAAGTAATGGAATTAAATGTAAAAATGGTTCATTGCATTAATAAAATTCAAAATTAACAATATCCATATATGACCACGAGCAAATTAAATGAAAAACAAAAAGAGTAGAGTAATAGAAAGGCAAACTATAACGATGAAGATTTCAATTGAAGGTAGTAGCAACTCTCTCAATATCCAATCCAAAGCACAAAACTAAGAAATCTAAGAACCCTAGAGGAAGTAGTGTTTTCTCTTTAAAATTCAAAACTAAAAACTAAACTAAAGTGAAAGTCAATGTGTGTTAAGTCTCCCCTTGCCCCCTGGCTCTAGTTTGTGTTTTTGGGCTGAAAACTGGGTCCAAAACAGCCCAGAAATCACCCCTAGCGTCTTCTGTAATTGCAGCACGTGACGCACGTCACGCGTACATGTCAACCACGCGTGCGCGTCGCTGGGCTTTTGTGCTTGTCACGCGTACGCGTCAGTCACGCGTACGCGTCACTGTATGATGCGCCAATGCATGCGGACGCGTCAGGCATGCGTGCGCATCGATCCTTGCTACTCAGCTCCTTAGTTTCTTGTGTTCTTTACACTTTTGCATGTTTCCTTTCCATCTTCTAAGCCATTCCTGCCCTATACAGCCTGAAAACACTTAACACACAGATCATTGCATCGAATGGTATAAAGGGGAATTAAAAATTGACAATTTAAAGGCTTAGGAAGCAAGTTTTCAATCATGGAATAAAATTAGAAAGGATTTGTAAAACCATGCAGTTTGTATGAATAAGTGTGCGAAGAACTGATAAAAAACACTCAATTTAGCACAAGATAAACCATAAAATAGTGGTTTATCATATACAATTCAAATATTTTTGTTTCTTTGGTAGTATGTTACTAGCATTTTTTAATTTTTTTTTATATTATTAACATTACTGTGTATATTAATATTATTATGTGTAATAATTTAAATATTATATGTTATTATTATCATTGAAAATATGATATTAATATTCATATAACAAATTTTGAATACTGACGTATATGTTAAATCAATATTGAAGTATTACCGAATATGAAAGTTATTATATTTACTAATATTAAAGTATTTTATATATTTATGTTAGTAAAATATATTTATGCTATCGTTAAACTAAAATTTGCTATGTATATAAATATGAATATATGTAACTTTTTTTTTCAAAAGGTAAAGTTATGAGTAAACTACCATTTGTACACACAAAAGTTGAAAACGCTGACATATCTACCTATAAAAAAAGGAAATTACTATTTGTACCCATAAAAAATGGTTTTTACAAGCAAAATTATTCAAACCCTAAAAAATTAAATAAAATTCCTAAATTACCCTTCTCTCCACCACTACCACTATCATTTCCTCCCCTCCCCCCTCTCCTCTCTCTCTCTCTCTCTCTCTCTCAATGTTCTCATCTTTTCCCCACCACTGCCACTACCACCACTAACCCATCCTCTCTCTCTCCTTCTATTTTCTGAGCTCGTCGCCGCTGCCATAATCTGTCAACTCTGCCAACTTCTTCCTCTTTCTCTTTCTCTAGCTTTCCTTCTGTGTTTTGCTTTTCTCTTTCTCTTCTGCTTCTTTGAATTCTCAACCCAGAAAAAGGCTTTACCATCATCAACAACAATAAAACCATATTCAGATTCTTTGCCACACACTCTCTCTTATGTGCAAAATCCCTTATCTTCATCACCATACCACCTCCTTCACCCAATCACCTTTCTAATCCTAACCCTCTTCACCCAGCCACCATTCTTCTTTCCCTTTCTAATCTCAAATCCCACCACCACCCCCCTTCACCCAGCCACCACCCCCTTTCCCTCCAAAACTCACACATGGAGACATTACACACACACCTCCACCCGAGGAAGAAGAAGAAGAGAAGAGGAGGGGGAGTGAGACCGCACTGGCAACGTGGGGACTCGCTGCGCTATCACATCATCTCGCCGTTGTTGAGGGAGCCCAAAGAAGAGATGCAACCCAGAACCAAGGAAGGGGGATCTATCGCCGCCGTCGCACCCTGCTGCTGCCGGCTCTGTCACATCTATCGCCGCCATTGATTGAGTCCGTCGCTGTCGTTGTCACTGGTCTGGAAGGAAGAGAGCGCGCAAAAGATCGGAGAACGAGGAGAGGGTGACAACGCCGGTGGGTGTCACTGCCACCATCATCATCGTCGATGTTTAGTGAGGAAGAACCGTTTTTTCTCTTCTTTTTCAATTGTTGTTGTTGTTGTTGCTACTGCTGCTGCATGTGAAGAAGAAGATGATGAAGTTATAGTGGTGGTGGTGGTGACAGTAGTGATAAAGGAAATAAGATGGTGGTGGGATTTGAGATTAGAAAGAAAAAGGAGGGTGGTGGCTGGGTGAAGAGGGTTAGGGTTAGAAAGGTGATTGGGTGAAGGAGGTGGTGTGGTGCTGAAGATAAGGGTAATTTAGGGATTTTAGGTAATTTTTTAGGGTTTGGATAATTTTGCTTGTAAAAACCATTTTTTATGGGTACAAACGGTAATTTCTTTTTTTTATGGGTAGATATGTCAGTGTTTTCAACTTTTGTGCATACAAATGGTAGTTTACTCTAAAGTTATATTTATTTCATTGTAAAAAGAAATAAATATATGTGTCTATATAGAACAAAAGTTAAGAAATTAATAGAATAACACTATTCACTAAACGAGCTACAAAGAGAATAAAAAGGAAATTAAATCCTTAGAATTGAAATTGAACTTGATGGTAGGAAGTGGTGGAATGGAGACTTTGAAGTAAATTTTTTTCCTAGTCTGCTATTTTTTGGGGACAACGACTCTTTTGCTCAAAGATGAACTCAGGGAGTAGATTCTCTCCAGTAGAAAAAAAAATTGGATAGTGTCTAGTGTTTAATCTCACCCTTCATTGTTCTCTCTCTCCTATTTATTTTTGGTCCCACTTATAAAATTAAAGGTGAGAGATTATACTTTATTCTCTCAAGTGTTAAAAAAATGGAGATGATCAATTTCCATGAACTCACACCTATCTTTCCATATGCTCCAACAAATGACACCTAGTTCTTGCACCTTTCTGATCATACCCAGATGTTGAAGGTGAGCTTCCTTCACCAACCAACAGAGGTAGAACTTCTCTTCATTTTCATCCATGGTAATATGCGGAATTATACTTATTTGTCAAACTTCTTATGCCTTAGGATAAGTAAAATGGTAGTAGATGATTGTTTCTAAACTATTATTGCATCTTAGGTAGGTTGCTGACCTATTTGGGATTGTTCGGTTCAAGTTGGCCATCATAACGAGGCTTTCATGAGCAGCTCGTCAGAGAAAAATGAGAATTTTGGGGGAAGCTTCAATTTCCAGAGCCCGGGCTAGAAGTTGCGACGGACATGGAGCTCTGGTGATGAGTTATTTTGTTGGAGAAACGAATCTCTCCCAAAACAACACAAATCTAACCGGCAAGTGCACCGGGTCGCATCAAGTAATAATAACTCACGGGAGTGAGGTCGATCCCACAGGGATTGAAGGATTGAGCAATTTTAGCTTAGTGGTTAATTTAGTCAAGCGAATCAAGATTTGGTTGAGTGATTTGTGATTTGCAGAATTTAAATTGCATTGAAAGTAAAGGGAATTGGTAATCGACATGAAATTAAAGAGAACAGGAAATAAATTGCTGAATCTTAAAGAACAAGATATTAAATGGCAGAAACTTAGAGTGCAAGAAATGTAAATTGCGGAATCTTAAAGTGCAAGAAATGTAAATGACTTGAATTTTAAAGGGGATTGGGACTTGGAGTTGCAGAAATTAAACAAGGAAAAGTAAATTTGCATCAAGCAGAGAAGGAGAAGATGATTTGGATCAAATCGGATCTGAAGCAAAACAAGTAAATGAACATGAAAACAGTAAACAGAGAATTGGAAATTAGAAGTTCAGATCTCAGGACCCAGAGACTAGAAAACCAAGTCTAGATCTCAATGCCTTCCTAGATCCAACAAGAACAATTGCAAGGGAATTGTAAATTGCAAGGAAAGTAGATGAAGAGCAATTAACAGAAATTAAATTCAATCAAGCAGTAAATAAAACAGAGAGATCCAAGGATGAGATTGAAACAGAATTTCTTCAATTCTCCAACCCAAGATCCAAGACAATTGTAATTGAAATTGAAAGCAATAAAACTAAGAGGAAGAGAAGTGAATTCTCCTTCCCCAAGACTAAGAAATTAAAGATCACTCAATATCCAAAGCTCTCCGAAAACTATTATGAAAATTCAAAGAGAAAGCTCTAAAAGAAAGCTCTAAAAAAAAAAGCTCCCCAAAGAACTTGAATTCTATCCTATTTATACACTTTCTTCCAATGATCTTCAAGCCTTGAGTTGGGCCTTTGCTCTTGGTGGAATTGGGTTGAAAGAGGCCTTGGTTGATTGCTCTTGGAGTTTGAAGAGGAACCAAAACGAACCAATTGAACCGGGTTGGAGTTTTGCAAAAGTTGGACCAAAAGTTTGAGCAAAAGTTAGGGGCTAACTTTTGCCCAAACTTTTCATATCAGCACCCATATCCAGCTGATACCAACGTTGGTGCCAAAGTTAGGGGTCTAACTTTGGCCCCAACGTTGGCCTTACCATGTGCACTTGTGGCGCCAATGTTAGCCACCAAGTTAGGGGCTAACGTTGGCGCAAACTTTTGCTCCTCCCCTTGTAGTTTTCATGTGCCAACGTTAGCCTCAAAGTTAGGGGCTAACGTTGGCGCAAACTTTTGGTGCCCAGGGAGTGTTTTTCTCATGCCAATGTTAGCCTCAAAGTTAGGGGCTAACGTTGGTGCAAACTTTTGGTGCCCAGGGGTGATTTTCATGTGCCAACGTTAGCCTCAAAGTTAGGGACTAACGTTGGGGCTAACTTTTCACTCAAAAGTTTGTGCAAAAGTTTGAGGCTAACTTTAGGTCTAGCTTTTTGCTTCCTGGTTCAATTTCACTTATTCCATTGTCTTCTCTTTACTCCTAGCTATTCCTTCTTGCTTCAACCTTTCTCCAAGCTTTCTTCACCTATCATTAATCAACCAAACACATCAAAGCTATGCTTAAAATCATGAGATATTCATTCTTTCATAATATGTGACAATTATAGTATAAAACCTCATGAAATAGCATGAATTCATACATGGTTGATTCAATCAAGGGAAACATGAAAATCTACCTAATTGGCTTGCTTGTAGCTCAAGAAAGTGCATAATTCTAATGAAAACAAAAGAAAAAGACTAGTTAAAATAGGCTAGGATGACTTGTCATCACAACACCAAACTTAAAGCTTGCTTGTCCCCAAGCAAGAAAAGATTTATTGAGAAGAAAGAATGAGATGGAAGAGGATGTTCATGCTAGCAAAGTATTATTGATAGTTCATGGGATTTTGTGTGGATATGTAAATACTCACTTCTTATTGACTCCTAGGCCTAGAAAGTCTCCTTCAAGCTTCAAGTAACATACTGCTATGACCTCTCATTATTCCTTTATCCTTGGCTATTACTTTGTTTATAAGCTCTATTTGAGTGTCATGTATAGCAAGTTCATTTCCCTTTTCTTTATACTTGACACATTATTCACCATAGACACTTGGCTCACATTCCTTCTTAAAACATTGATGCCCAGCACCTCTTTGGGTTACTAAATGCCTTGTAGTTAGGTTGCTCTTGATAGTGGACTTTCAGCTGATGATCCCGGATTAGTTAACCCAAGTCACCGAGTGTTGATGCACTCCTAAGAGCTTACTAATCCAAGCAGATCCTAGTACAAAGACACCACAGGCATATATTTTAAAGTTCAAGC
The DNA here is from genome assembly GCF_003086295.3 of Arachis hypogaea. Taxonomy (NCBI): domain Eukaryota; kingdom Viridiplantae; phylum Streptophyta; class Magnoliopsida; order Fabales; family Fabaceae; genus Arachis; species Arachis hypogaea. The sequence goes on from NC_092048.1 coordinate 108,785,480, forward strand.
TATTGGTGTCCAGCTTTGTTTCTTTTTGTTTCCTTTTGTTCTGCCACTTTTTGGCTATCTCTTTTCTTTCTTTCTTTTTGTTTTTCTTTCTAACCAAGGAATTTTTTTATTTAATTGAGATTCATAGACAGTAGGCCACTCTTTACTTAGAATGAGATATCCTAGCTCTTTATTCACTAAAAGTGAGCTATTATACAACCACACACATACCACCATTTACTTTTATTCTACTTCTATCTAACAGAGACTATCTTGCTTCACATTTAAACATTTCTTTTATTGAACTTAAAGATGCAGGGGACAAAACATGCTTCTTGTCAAGTGAAAGTAAACACACAAGCACACACATAAACTAACCTACTTATTTTAAAAGAAACAAACATAATGCAAAGACTTTTAATTAAAAAGAACTACTTAAAGATGCAAAGACAACTTAGAACAGATAGAATGCATGCTTTTTTTCTTTGTAGTGATGAACAAGGAGCAAGTCCACCTTTCATTTGTCATGCTTTTTCTTTCTCCTTTCATACACTTGGCTGCTAGTGTTCCCACCATCCGTGTTTGTTGCCTGTTGACCTCGCCAAAAGCCAGCCTTATTCATAGCCTCCTCCACTCTATCTTCAAGCCTCATGGCATTGCTTACTTCTACCTCACTTCTCTTTTTGAAGAATTCATCAAAAGTTGGGAAAGCCGAATCCATGTTGTGCAAATGTTCTCCAATATAGTTTAGTTTGATTTGGCTATTGATATTGTAATCGGCTTGTACTTCATACCTTGCATCTTGGAGTGTTGTGAACTCTTTGAGAGCCCTCAAATTTTCAGCTTGCATTTGTTCCAACTTCCCAAAAGATTCATGAGATTGAAAAGCATGTTCTTCTTGCATCACAAGGAATCTTGACTCGAATTCACTTTGTTTGTTCATTATTCTTAGCTCCCTTTCTTCTTGTGCTTGTTGGTTTTTCATGTACAGTGAATGGTATTCCTCTTGCCTTTCTTGAATTCTCATGTACTGTTGTGACAATCTTCCTATTGCTTCTTGCATTTGAGTCATATCCATATTGCCATGTGGGAAAAAGTGTGGCTGTTCCTCCTCCTCTTGTGGCTCTTCTTCTATGTGTGGCTCATCTTCTTCCATTGGTTCTTCTCTTTCCCTTCTTCCATGTGGTATTCGGCCTTGATGTGCTTCAAGGGGCATCGTCATTCGTTCAATGGTTATGGGCATGCCTTGGCTTAACCACATTGGATTCTCCTCTTCCATTGGAACTTTAGCCTTTGCACACAACCTCCAAATGGTACTCGGATAGTACAACCAAGATCCGGCCGAATTCTTCTCAGCCAGCTTTTGAATGTCTTTTGCAAGGATTTCATGAACTCTTATCTCTCCTCCCACAATGATGCAATGTAACATCACGGCTCTCTCCCTGTTAACTTCTGAGGTGTTCACTGTGCCCAGAATTGATCTTTTCATCAACTCATACCATCCTTTTGCTTCCGGGGTGAGGTTACATCTCTTCAAGTACTTATATCTGTTCTTGTCATCTCCTTCCCACTCTGAGTTCTCCATACAAATGTCTCTCGCAATCTCATCATAATCCTGATCCTCATTCAATCTTTGTTGGTATCCCGGTTCACTAAAGCGGACTGACTTTAGTTTCAAGACTTTCTTGATTGCATCCGGGCTAAAGTCTACTTCCACCCCCCGCACATAGCTCTTGTACGTTGGGGGCTCACGCATGTCAAGCCTTGGGATATTTGCATAGAACTCTCTTATGATATTGGCATTGATTCGGGTGGCTGGTGATGCAAGTTCCTCCCACCTCCTCTTCCGAATTTTGTCCTTCATTTCTTGACATCCATCATCCGGCAACAAGAGTGGAATTTCAGGATAGATTCTTTTCTCGTTCATCCATTGAATTTGCATTTGATGGAACCAAGACTTGAATCTCCGTTGGTCATATTCATGTGTGTCTTCCTCCACCATGGGATCTTTCTTTTTTCTTCGTTTAGTTCTTGAGGAGGAGGCCATGATCACTTGGTTGGTTGAGTCTTGTGAGGTTAGAAGGAGTGTGAAGAATGTTGGAGAGTTTGATGTGTGTTTGGAGCAAAAAGAAATTGAGACCGAACTTGCTATGACAAGAAATGATGAAGGGAAGTTTAAATGGTTGGAGTTTAAAGTAAGAGAAATATTGCACAGAGCTTGTTATGTTGAGGAGTGATGAAGGGAGTGAAGTTTCCAAGGTTGGAGTGATTCGGTCATGTGCATGGCTTGAAGGTGGTATGCTTTTAAATGAGCAATGAAGGGCTGTGATGCATTTAGACTTATGGAGATCAAATATATGCATGTAAGGATGAATGAAGACAAAGTTTACTCCTTCCCTTGCCTTTGCCGTGATCATTCTCAAGGAGTGGCAGATTTCTTTTTCGAGGCATGTGATGGAATTTTGTCCTCATGCTATGCTTTCCTTTGTCTTGTCTTTTTCTTTGAAGATTCTTTGACCTCCTAGTCACCACAACAAGACAACATACATTAGTTTTATCCAACCGTAGCAAGAGTGTTCTTTTTATTAATACCATGTGAACCATCAATTCTTATATCATTTGAACCGTGACACTCTCCTTGGAGGACACCAAACTTAATGTTTGGTCATATATAAAGAAAATGAGTATCTTCCTCCAATTAGTAAATGTTCATAAGAATTGTTTTCATCATACTTTCTTTTTCTCTTTTTTTTTTCATGAAGGATTAATTGTATCCCTAAATCGGTGCATCAAAGTTTGATGAACACCAAACTTGTTTCTTGTCAAAGGGTACATCACAATTAATGCCTTCATTACCGGAAAAGAAATTTTCCATTTATAAGATTTTGGAAAACAACAATTGTATGATTATTGATGCATGAGTTTCTACTTTTCATGAAGCTATGTGGACACCAAACTTAGTGTTTGGCCATGTGCTTTGTCAAGATACTCCAAACATGCAAAATGGAATTATTTGTAACATTGGTTTAGTGTGCTTGAAGGCACACCAAACTTAGCATATGTTTCAAAATAGTGCATGCAGTCAATGGATATGTTCATGAAAAGAGAAAAAAATTCATGCTCAATTGATCATAACTTATTGAATTTAAAATGACATGAATCTTAAAGCATGGGTTGCCTCCCATGGAGCGCTCTTTTATTGTCATTAGCTTGACAAAGAGAGCTTTCTTTTATGGTGGTTGGTGCTTGTAGGGCCTCAATTTGTCTCCTCTGACCGTGATCCTCTTCTTTGTTTTCTGGTGTTCAATTTCAGCATGCTCTAATGAGAGTATGCTGCTGACAGTATAGTAGTCCTCGATTTGTTGATTTGCCCCCAGCTGTTGATATATTAGTTGCACTTTGTCACCTTTGGAAAGCCCCTCTGTTGGAATCTTTCTGTTCTTCCAACCCCTTTTTGCTTTGTTTCTGTGTTTCATCTTTCCTTTTGTTGTTCTTTCTTTTCTGGCCGTAGGTTTTCCTTGGGGACCTCTCTTTTCAGTGGCCAATACTCTAATATCCTCTTGGGCTTTTTCATTAGTCTGCACAATCCTTAGCATTGGGATGTTGTTGTGACTTTCCTGGTCATTTTTCATATAGTCTTTCTTCTCCTTGCTAAATTGTGCCTCTGGTAATACCTTCAGAGTGACACTCTGGTCATGCATCCTGAGAGTTAATTCCCCTTCCTCTACGTCTATGATAGCTCTAGCAGTGGCCAAGAATGGCCTTCCCAGTATAACAGAGTCACCATCATCCTCGTTTGATTCTAGAACCACACAATCAGCAGGGTATATAAAGCTATCCACCTTGACCAAAAGATTTTCAATTACACCCCTGGGGTATACCATTGACTTATCTACCAGCTCCAGAGACATTTGTACTGGTTTGACCTCTTCTATATGCAGCTTTTTCACCAGGGAAGATGGAATTAAGTTAATACTTGCTCCGAGATCGCACATTGCTTTAGTGATGGTCACTTCCCCAATGGTGCAAGGCAACAGAAAGCTCCCTGGGTCCTCAAGCTTGGGAGGAATCCCCTTTTGAATCAATGCCCTGCATTCCTCAGTAATCACCATGGTTTCTTTCTCATGCCAACTTCTTTTCTTGTTGATAAGATCCTTCAGAAACTTGGAATATAGGGGCATTTGCTCAAGTGCTTCAGCCAAGGGGATATTAATTTCCAGCTTCTTGAAGGTCTCAAGGAACTTGTGAAAATGCTGGTCTTTAACCTCTTTGTTGAACCTCTGGGGATAAGGCAGTGGAGGTGTGATGCTCTTTCCTATTTGCTGCTGTCCCTGAGCTACTTCCTTTGAGCTATGTGGCTGGTTGTCCTTCTCTTTAAGTTTCTCAGTGCTTTTGTTTGGCATCACAACTTGCTCCTTAGCTTCATTTGCCTTTGTTTGATTCTCATCCTCTGTTGGTTCTTTGATGTTCTCTGCTTGCTTCTTTGTAGTGTCATTGTTGCTTATCAATGTTCTCCCACTCCTTAATTGTATTGCTTTGCATTCCTCCTTGGGATTTGGGATTGTGTCACTGGGCAGTGAGTTTGAAGGTCTCTCAACAGATACTTGCTTGGAGAGTTGCCCCATCTGTCTCTCTAGGCTCTTCAGGGAGGCTTCCTGATTCTTGGTTACCATTTCATGGTGTTTCAACATTTTGTCTATCACGGCCTCCAAGTTAGTGATTCTTTGGGCTTCAGGTGATACTTGAGGTGGGTTATGAGATGTGGGTAGTGGATGGTAGGCATTTTGGTTGGTGGGTTGGTTATTAGATTGGTATTGGTTGGGGTTGGGGTAGTTGTTTTGAGGTTTTCTGTAGGGGTTTTGGTTAGTCTTCTGCTGGTTGTAGTTTTGGTTGTTTCTTGGGTTGTTTTGGTTTGAGTTCCTCTGCCATGGTTGTTGATTTTGGGTATGATTATTGATGCGCATAAACTAGTTATGCTACGATTTAGGAAATTACACGATCGGCAAAATTCCTTCCGGCAAGTGCACCGGTTATCGTCAAGTAAAAACTCACAATAGAGTGAGGTCGAATCCCACAAGGATTGGTTGAGTGAGCAATTCGGATTAGAAGTGTGTTCTAGTTGAGCGGAATCAAGATTGAGATGAGAATTGCGGAATGTAAAATTGGCGGGAAAAGTAAATGACAAGATATTGAAATGGCGGAATCTTAAATTGCATGAATTAAAGAGCAGAAACTAAATTGCTGAAATTAAAAGGGAATGGGGGTGATTGCATGAATTGAGTTGCAGAATGTAAAGAGAAGATGTAATCAGAATTGGGGGATTCATTGGGTTATAGGAGATATTGAGATCTCCGAATCAAAACATGTTTGTCTCTTCCTCAAGCAATGCATTCATTGAATTTTGCTTGGCAATCTTATATGATTGGATCCCAATCCCTTGGCTCACCAATTCTCTCTAAAAATGAACAAATTCCCAATCCCTTGGTTTAAATGTTCATAAGAAGAGATGATGCTCGATCACTAATTATACCACACAGTTTCATGAACCACAATTTGGTAGGATTACATGTCACAATATCCATCCAAACCCCAATCCAATTCACTGTGAGAAAGCTTCTCTAGCATGAATCCTCCATTCCTTTCCCAAGGTTCCGAAGGACTCCAATTATGGGTAGTTTCTTTCCCAAGACAACTACCCAATGGAATTAGATCGAGAAGCTTTCTAACAAAATTCAAGAGAAAAGATTGAAGAAGAAGATAAACTATTATTGATTCATTGAATTACAATAGAGCTCCCTAACCCAATGAAAGGGGGTTTAGTGAGTCATAGCTCTGAATTCAATTACAAAGATATGAAAACTAGCTAAAAGTGAAGGTAAAAGTCCTCTCTAACTTAAATTCTATCCTATTTATACACTTTCTATTTTGAGCTTCTGTTGTGTTTCTTGGGCTTTGAGGCCTCTCCCTGCTTTCCTTTTGCCTTGGGTTTATGATCCATAATCTTGATGAGGCTGTTGATCCAAATTCTGTAACATTCATTGAGCCAACTTAGTGATAATCAAATAATGGCACATGACTCAATAAATTGAAATTTCAGACTCATCAATCCTTCAGGCCCAATCCCATAAACCATGATATTCAATTGGGTTTCATACCAGAATAAGTTTAAGTTAATGTTTGTGCTCAAATACTAACTTAAACCACAATATTTTTGGTCCAGAAACCTTTTCCAAGAGTGGCGTTTAAGTTGCAGTTCAAGCTTAAACTGCAGCTTAAACGCCAGACACTTCCAGTGAGGCCTTTTGTAGAAGCACGTTTAAGCTTCAGTTTAAGGTTAAACTGAAGCTTAAACGTGGAAATGGAAGAAGGCAGCCCTGGAGAGTCATGTAGTCGAACACGTTTAAGCTTCAGCTTAAGGTTAAACTGAAGCTTAAACGTGGATATAGGAAGGGCAGCCCTGGAGGTCGAACACGTTTAACCTCCAGTTTAAGGTTAAACTGGAGGTTAAACGTGGAAGCTTAGAAGGGTAGCCCTGGAGGTGTCGAACACGTTTAAGCTCCAGTTTGAGGTCAAACTGGAGCTTAAACGTGGAAATGGAGAGAGCAACCCTGGAGGAGAAAACTTGGTCGAACACGTTTAAGCTCCAGTTTGAGGTCAAACTGGAGCTTAAACGTGGAAATGGCTCCCTGGTGCTTTTCCCATTCTGGCGTTTAACCTCCAGTTTAAGGTTAAACTGGAGGTTAAACATGGAACTCCTTCCTGAGTGGCATTATCATTCTGGCGTTTAACCTCCAGTTTGAGGTCAAACTGGAGGTTAAACGTGGAATGCTTCTTTGGTGAGACTTTCCATTCTGGCGTTTAACCTCCAGTTTAAGGTTAAACTGGAGGTTAAACTTCAATTCCAGCATTTCTTAGCCTTCCTGATTCTGGCGTTTAAGCTCCAGTTTAGGCTTAAACTGGAACTTAAACTCCACATGTGATATTCAAACTTCCTTTATTGATTTTGTTGCTTCCTTGCTTAGCCTCTTCTTCCCTGAAATCATCCAAACAATTGCATCAAAGTCTTGCAAAATTTCATGAGAAATCTTCCATTCATAGCATTCAAGTAATATAACTAAAACTCATGGAATTTGCATCAAAATCATATTGTTTGGATGGTTCATTGCTTTGTTATTCTTTTAACCATTCTTGGTTACTTTAAGCTCAAGAAAATGCATAAAACCACTAAAACTAACAGAAAAATACTAGTGAAACTAGCCTAAGATGCCTTGGCATCACAACACCAAACTTAATACTTGCTTGTCCCTAAGCAAGTCCTGAGTTATTTAAGAAGAAAGTATGAAACAGAAAGCAATTACATTGGCTATATTAGCAAGCATTTGAAGTTCCTCAGAAGGGTTTTATGCAGAAAGTTGCAGCATCACTTTTTTTCATTCTTATCAGGTAAGATTATCACTTTTTCATTGCATCCATCAAACACTGCTATGGCCTCTTGTTATTCTCATGTCCTTGGCACTTTTCTCTTCTTTGTTTTTCTTTTCTTTTTCTTAGAGCTTCTTTTGCTCCTTGTTTGCTTAGTGTCATGTGTTGCACAAGCCTTTGGCATTTTCTTTTTCTTATCAGTGCACTACACATATCCACTTTAGGCATTTTAGTTCACATTTCTTCTTGAGACATTGGTGCCCAGCACCTCTTTGTGTGACTAAATGTTTTGTATTTAGGTTGCTCTTGATAATGGACTTTTGGTTGATAATCCCGGGTTAGTTAACCCAAGTTACCAAGTGTTGAAACACTCCTCAGAACCTATTCATCCAAGCATATCCTTAATACATAAACACCACAGGCATTTGTCTCAGAAGTTCAAACCATTGGTACCTAGCTTATTTTCTCAATTTTTTTGCTTTTTGGTTGCCCTTTTTCAGTGGCTTTTTCTTCTTCTTTTTCTTTCTTTTTCATGGCCAAAGACATTTATTCATCAAGATCCATAGACAGTTTTCAATTTCTACACAAAGAATGATAATTCTACACTCTAATTCCAGTGATCTGACTAAACAATCAAGCATGCATACCACCACTTAATTCTACTTGATTTGTCACTAATTTAGCCAAGTTACTTTTGTTCGAACTTTTCTTTTATTTTTGGAAACAGAACAAGCATGGCAAGCACTCGTTTAAGAAGGTGAAGTTATATCCAAACATCTAGGCATTCACTTTATTCAAAGCAATAAACAGACATTCATACTAAAAAAAAACTCCACATAACACTTAAATGACTTATGATGAAAGAAAGCTCATAAAGACAATCCACCAATGATCATTTGATTATTAAGGAACGAGACCACCTCTTATTTATTGCTTGGTTCTTCTTAATTCTTGGGATCCTGCTTCTTCTTGCTTCCTGCCTCTTTTTGACCACTTGTGCTTCCTTTGTCTTTTCTTATGAGCTTTTTCCAGAATCCAGCCTTTTTCATCGTTTCTTCCACTCCTTTTTCAAGGATCATTGCCTTGTTTATTTCTCCTTCTTTCCTCCCTTTGTCTTTTTCCTCCATTTTTGTCTTTTCTTTTGTACCTGCACAAACAAACAAGTTTGCTATCATTTTTCGGTCCATGTGAATTATGAATAGTACTTGCACATGTAAATCAATGATTGTCTTTATGAGCTTATAGCCGTGACTTCTACATGTATGCACACTTATTATTTGGACACCAAACTTAGTGTTTGGTCAAGTCTCCTGATGACATGAAATCCATATTGGTTGTCCTTAATGAATGTGCTTAATTCTAATAAATCATAGTCACCTTGGCTCTTTGATTCTAAACAAATTTACTACCCTAAGTAATTGAAACCAAAGTATTAAAACATGCGAATGGTATACTTGTCATGAATTTTGAAATCCAGAGGAACTTCTTGCTTTTCATAAACTGTGTTCAAGAGGAACACCAAACTTAATGTTTGGTCGTGCACCTTGAATGAAAGATGGAATCCAATTTGAGTAAGATTTGGGAGTGCCTTCAGGCACACCAAACTTAGAGACCAATTGTAATTTACATGCAAAGTTTAGTGCACTTTATCAATAGTTGTCCTGAGGATTCAAGTTCATGCATAAGAAACCATGCTTTATTAGATGTAAAGCAAAGCACTAAAGATTAAGGATACTAAAAACATGGGTTGCCTCCCATGAGCGCTTCTTTAACGTCACTAGCTTGACGGTTGTCCCTTGTTAGGGTGGATTGTAGTGCTTGACGTCTTCTCCTCTCACTATGCAAACGTCCCCACTTGATTCCTTCATGACCTCTAAATGTTCCATAGAAAGAAATTTCCTGATTGTGAACACTTGAGGGCGCTGGGAAGGAATTGTTTTGAGGCCAGGTGGGATTGGCAGATAATGACTTGATATCACTTTATCTCCCGGAGAGAAACCTTCAGTGGGAATTTTCTTGTTTCTCCACCCTCTTGGCAATTTCTTTACAATTCTTCCCTTTCTCTTGAAGCTTTCTTCATTGACCCTTATGCCGGGAGGATCCTTCTGATCTATTTCTATTGATTCTTGTGGCTTTAACTCTTGCAATTCTTGTTTGCTTTCCAAGGACTGTTTCAGAGTTTCAGCTGCTGGATTGCCTTCCTCCAAACACAGATGGCTGCTCTCATCCTTAGGCTTTTCATGTTCTGGTTCAGGCTCAGATGCAGGTTTGAAAACATTAAAAATGAGCTGTTCATCATGTATTCTCAAAATTAGCTCTCCTTGTTCTACATCTATGAGTGCTCTAGCAGTGGCTAGAAATGGCCTCCCCAGAATGATAGGGTGTAAGTAGCTTTCCTCCATGTCCACAATGACAAAGTCTGTGGGGAAGTAATAATCCCCCACTTTCACCAGCACATTTTCAACTACCCCTTCAGCTTGCTTCTGAGTTTTGTCAGCCAGTTGTATGATTACATCAGTGGATCTCACCTCATTCAGTTGTAGCCTCTTCATAAGAGTTAGAGGCATCACATTTATGCTAGCTCCTAGATCACAGAATCCTCTGTCAATTTTTGTTTCCCCTATGATGCAAGGGATATGAAAACTTCCTGGGTCCGTTTTCTTAGAGAGTGTGTCCTTCTTGATGAGAGCACTGCATTCTTTGTTCATTGTTACCGTTTGTCCTCCCTTCAAAACTCTTTTCTTGCTTAACAATTCCTTTAAATACTTGATGTGTGTAGGCATTTGCTGGAGAATCTCAAGAAAGGGAATATTGACATGGAGAGAGTTAAATGTCTCTAAAAACCTTGAATAGGTTTTCCCTTTTTCACCTCCTCCTAACCTCTGAGGAAATGGTGCTTTTGGTTGGTATATTTCCAGCATGCCTTTTTGCAGTTCCTTGGTTTGCTCAGTTCCACTTTCCTGCTTAACTTCTTCCACACCTTCCTTCAAGATTTCTGGCTCCTGCTCTGAGGGCCTGATTCCTTCTTCTTCTGAAACTTCCTTCAATAGGGTGATGGCCTTGCATTCTTCCCATCTCACTCTCTTTTGTTCCCCTTTAGGATTCTTTTCTGTGTCACTAGGGAACACTGCAGTTGATTTGACGGCCTGTTGAGATAGCTCTCCTACTTGAGACTCCATCCTCTTGAGTTTTTCACCATGGTTTCTTAAGGTAGCTCTCACATCATCCCTGAAGCTTTTCAATTCGGTTATGTCTTGACTCATGGTTGCCATCATTCCTTCTATCCGGTTTAATTGATCTTGAAATTGTTGGTTCGGATTAAGTTGGGTAGGTTGATTATTTTGGCCATGATATGATGGTTGGGGGTAAGTGTTTTGTGTGACTTGGTATGATCTTTGGTTGGAGTTTTGGTATGTGGAATTGTTATGTTGGTTGTGGTTGTAAGGTTTGTGGTTTTGTGGTTGGGTTTGTTGGTTCCCCCACCCAAAGTTTGGGTGATTTTTCCATCCTGGGTTGTAAGTGTTGGAATGTGGATCATATGATTGCCTTTGTTGGTTTCCCACATAGTTGGCCTCTTCCCAATCACCTCCTTCAATGCTTACTTCCTCTTGATCTTGTGTGTGTATTGCAGCCACTTGCTTTGTTTCTAATTGCCTGGTAAGCTCTGCTAGTTGCTTGGCAAACACCTTGTTTTGGACTAGAATTGTATCAACATGGTTCAGCTCCATGACTCCCTTAGTGTTGTGCCTTTCTGATGCATAGTAGTACTCATTCTCAGCCACTGTCTCAATCACCTCAATGGCCTCTTCCACAGTCTTTTTCCTGTTCAATGAACCTCCTGATGAATGGTCTACAGCCTTCCTTGATTCATAAGAGAGTCCATCATAGAAAATATGCAATTGCACCCAATCATGGAACATGTCTGGTGGGCATTTCCTTGTCAAATCCTTGAATCTCTCCCATGCCTCGTAGAGAGTTTCACCATCTTGTTGTCTAAAAGTTTGAACCTCAGATCGAAGCCTATTGACCTTTTGTGGGGGGTAGAAACGTGCCAGAAACTTGCTTTCCACCTCATCCCATGTTGTTAGACTCCCCCTTGGGAATGATTCCAGCCACTTAGCTGCCTTGTCCCTAAGTGAAAATGGGAACAAAAGCAGTTTATAGGCATCTTCCTGGACTCCATTGGACTTCACAGTGTCACAAATTCTCAGAAATTTTGTGAGATGTTGGTTGGGATCTTCATTAGCACTTCCACCAAATGAACAATGATTCTCCACAAGTGATATTAGCTGTGGTTTGAGCTCGAAATTGTTGGCCTGAATGGGTGGTTTCTGGATGCTGCTACCACAATTCCCAGAGGTTGGGTTTATGTATGAACTAAGAACCCTCCTCTCAGGAATGGCATTGTTTCCATCAGCTCTCTCATGGTTGTGAACTTCTCTATCCATGTTGAGATCTAAAGCTTCCTCAAAATTGTCCTCAGATTCTCCTTCGGATTCCTCTTCTCCCACTACTCTCTTCCCTCTTGCTTCCCTTCTCAGTCTATGAAGGGTCCTCTCTGGTTCGGTATATGGAGGAGTTGATGTCTCTCCTCTCCTACCTGTCATACAAGAACACAGCACAGGCACAAACACGTGAAATACTCTTGGTTAATGGAAGAGTATGGTTAGAGCGATTGAGGAATTAATTCAAACAGTTAGTGAGTCAGTGAGTTAGTTGCTTGAATTTAAAGGAATAAAGAAAGAAAGCATGTAACAGAGTGCAGAAATTAAAATTCAACAAGTAACTTGTACTGAATTAATCAAAACACAAAAAAAAATGCTCAATCTAGTTAACTTCCAATTGGAGAATTGTCAATCGAAAACCAATCCCCGGCAACGGCGCCATAAACTTGATGCGCATAAACTAGTTATGCTACGATTTAGGAAATTGCATGATCGGCAAAATTCCTTCCGGCAAGTGCACCGGTTATCGTCAAGTAAAAACTCACAATAGAGTGAGGTCGAATCCCACAAGGATTGGTTGAGTGAGCAATTCGGATTAGAAGTGTGTTCTAGTTGAGCGGAATCAAGATTGAGATGAGAATTGCGGAATGTAAAATTGGCGGGAAAAGTAAATGACAAGATATTGAAATGGCGGAATCTTAAATTGCATGAATTAAAGAGCAGAAACTAAATTGCTGAAATTAAAAGGGAATGTGGGTGATTGCATGAATTGAGTTGCAGAATGTAAAGAGAAGATGTAATCAGAATTGGGGGATTCATTGGGTTATAGGAGATATTGAGATCTCCGAATCAAAACATGTTTGTCTCTTCCTCAAGCAATGCGTTCATTGAATTTTGCTTGGCAATCTTATATGATTGGATCCCAATCCCTTGGCTCACCAATTCTCTCTAAAAATGAACAAATTCCCAATCCCTTGGTTTAAATGTTCATAAGAAGAGATGATGCTCGATCACTAATTATACCACACAGTTTCATGAACCACAATTTGGTAGGATTACATGTCACAATATCCATCCAAACCCCAATCCAATTCACTGTGAGAAAGCTTCTCTAGCATGAATCCTCCATTCCTTTCCCAAGGTTCCGAAGGACTCCAATTATGGGTAGTTTCTTTCCCAAGACAACTACCCAATGGAATTAGATCGAGAAGCTTTCTAACAAAATTCAAGAGAAAAGATTGAAGAAGAAGATAAACTATTATTGATTCATTGAATTACAATAGAGCTCCCTAACCCAATGAAAGGGGGTTTAGTGAGTCATAGCTCTGAATTCAATTACAAAGATATGAAAACTAGCTAAAAGTGAAGGTAAAAGTCCTCTCTAACTTAAATTCTATCCTATTTATACACTTTCTATTTTGAGCTTCTGTTGTGTTTCTTGGGCTTTGAGGCCTCTCCCTGCTTTCCTTTTGCCTTGGGTTTATGATCCATAATCTTGATGAGGCTGTTGATCCAAATTCTGTAACATTCATTGAGCCAACTTAGTGATAATCAAATAATGGCACATGACTCAATAAATTGAAATTTCAGACTCATCAATCCTTCAGGCCCAATCCCATAAACCATGATATTCAATTGGGTTTCATACCAGAATAAGTTTAAGTTAATGTTTGTGCTCAAATACTAACTTAAACCACAATATTTTTGGTCCAGAAACCTTTTCCAAGAGTGGCGTTTAAGTTGCAGTTCAAGCTTAAACGCCAGACACTTCCAGTGAGGCCTTTTGTAGAAGCACGTTTAAGCTTCAGTTTAAGGTTAAACTGAAGCTTAAACGTGGAAATGGAAGAAGGCAGCCCTGGAGAGTCATGTAGTCGAACACGTTTAAGCTTCAGTTTAAGGTTAAACTGAAGCTTAAACGTGGATATAGGAAGGGCAGCCCTGGAGGTCGAACACGTTTAACCTCCAGTTTAAGGTTAAACTGGAGGTTAAACGTGGAAGCTTAGAAGGGTAGCCCTGGAGGTGTCGAACACGTTTAAGCTCCAGTTTGAGGTCAAACTGGAGCTTAAACGTGGAAATGGAGAGAGCAACCCTGGAGGAGAAAACTTGGTCGAACACGTTTAAGCTCCAGTTTGAGGTCAAACTGGAGCTTAAAAGTGGAAATGGCTCCCTGGTGCTTTTCCCATTCTGGCGTTTAACCTCCAGTTTAAGGTTAAACTGGAGGTTAAACGTGGAACTCCTTCCTGAGTGGCATTATCATTCTGGCGTTTAACCTCCAGTTTGAGGTCAAACTGGAGGTTAAATGTGGAATGCTTCTTTGGTGAGACTTTCCATTCTGGCGTTTAACCTCCAGTTTAAGGTTAAACTGGAGGTTAAACTTCAATTCCAGCATTTCTTAGCCTTCCTGATTCTGGCGTTTAAGCTCCAGTTTAGGCTTAAACTGGAACTTAAACTCCACATGTGATATTCAAGCTTCCTTTATTGATTTTGTTGCTTCCTTGCTTAGCCTCTTCTTCCCTGAAATCATCCAAACAATTGCATCAAAGTCTTGCAAAATTTCATGAGAAATCTTCCATTCATAGCATTCAAGTAATATAACTAAAACTCATGGAATTTACATCAAAATCATATTGTTTGGATGGTTCATTGCTTTGTTATTCTTTTAACCATTCTTGGTTACTTTAAGCTCAAGAAAATGCATAAAACCACTAAAACTAACAGAAAAATACTAGTGAAACTTGCCTAAGATGCCTTGGCATCAATTATCTCCCCATCTGAGGTTTGGGTGGTTCTTCCAGGATGGATTGTATGTATCACCATAAACTTCATTTGGTCCTTGGTTGTGCATATACTGTACTTGCTCTTGTGGTTGTTCTTCTTGAGTTTCTTCACTCTGTCCCCATGTGGTTGATGGTTGGCTGGTGTTAACTGCTGCAACTTGGAGACTATCAATCCTCTTGGCCATTTGCTCAAATTGTTGTTGAATTTGCTGCTGTATTATCTTGTTCTGAGCCAAGATTGAATCCACTCCTTCTAGCTCCATTACTCCTCTCCTTTGTGATGGTTGGCGGCCTCTTTGATGAGCAAAGAAATATTGGTTGTTGGACACCATATCAATGAGTTCTTGAGCCTCCTCTGCAGTTTTCATGAGTTGCAAGGAACCTCCAGCTGAATGATCCAAAGCTTCCTGGGATTTCAGTGTTAAACCTTCATAGAAGTTCTGCAGCTTCTCCCACTCATTAAACATGGTAGGGGGACATTTCCTGATTAGAGCCTTGTACCTCTCCCATGCCTCATAGATGGGTTCAGCCTCCATTTGTGTAAATGTTTGTACCTCAGCCTTCAACCTTATAATCCTCTGAGGTGGATAAAACTTGGCAAGAAACTTGGTTACCAAATCATCCCAGTTGTTGATGCTGTCCCTTGGAAAAGATTCCAGCCATTGAGTGGCCATGTCCCTGAGAGAAAATGGGAATAGCATCAGCTTGTAACTGTTAGGAGGCACACCATTAGTTTTGACAGTGTTGCATATCCTCAAGAAAGTGGATAAGTGTTGGTGCGGGTCTTCAAGTGGTCCTCCACCAAAAGAGCAATTGTTCTGAACCAAAGTGATGAGTTGTGGCTTGAGTTCAAAATTGTTAGCATTGACATTTGGAGCTAAGATACTGCTTCCACAATGTCTAGGATTTGCAAAGGTGTAGGAGGCCAAAACTCTCCTCTGGGGTGGGTTGTCATTGTTGTTGTCTGCTCCACCTGGTGGATTGGTTGAATGTTCCTCCATCTCTTGATATTCCTCGTCTGATTCCTCTTCTCCAACAATATTTTTCCCTCTTTCAGCTCTTCTTAACCTCCTGAGAGTTCTTTCGTCCTGTTCATGAAAATTGGGTATGGTTCTTCTTGTGCCTGACATAAAAGCAGAGCATGAGAAATGCACAAAGTCAGTGACACTTCAATCTACTGCTATATTGAAGTGTTAGTTAGTTTAAACAAAAAATCAAACAGTTAGTGGGTTAATCAAAGATTAAAGAAAAAGTGCTTGATCTAGATCACCACCTCACTTAATCATTGTCAATCTAATCAATCCCCGGCAACGGCGCCAAAAACTTGATGAGTTATTTTGTTGGAGAAACGAATCTCTCCCAAAACAACACAAATCTAACCGGCAAGTGCACCGGGTCGCATCAAGTAATAATAACTCATGGGAGTGAGGTCGATCCTACAGGGATTGAAGGATTGAGCAATTTTAGCTTAGTGGTTAATTTAGTCAAGCGAATCAAGATTTGGTTGAGTGATTTGTGATTTGCAGAATTTAAATTGCATTGAAAGTAAAGGGAATTGGTAATCGACATGAAATTAAAGAGAACAGGAAATAAATTGCTGAATCTTAAAGAACAAGATATTAAATGGCAGAAACTTAGAGTGCAAGAAATGTAAATTGCGGAATCTTAAAGTGCAAGAAATGTAAATGACTTGAATTGTAAAGGGGATTGGGACTTGGAGTTGCAGAAATTAAACAAGGAAAAGTAAATTTGCATCAAGCAGAGAAGGAGAAGAAGATTTGGATCAAATCGGATCTGAAGCAAAACAAGTAAATGAACATGAAAACAGTAAACAGAGAATTGGAAATTAGAAGTTCAGATCTCAGGACCCAGAGACTAGAAAACCAAGTCTAGATCTCAATGCCTTCCTAGATCCAACAAGAACAATTGCAAGGGAATTGTAAATTGCAAGGAAAGTAGATGAAGAGCAATTAACAGAAATTAAATTCAATCAAGCAGTAAATAAAACAGAGAGATCCAAGGATGAGATTGAAACAGAATTTCTTCAATTCTCCAACCCAAGATCCAAGACAATTGTAATTGAAATTGAAAGCAATAAAACTAAGAGGAAGAGAAGTGAATTCTCCTTCCCCAAGACTAAGAAATTAAAGATCACTCAATATCCAAAGCTCTCCGAAAACTATTATGAAAATTCAAAGAGAAAGCTCTAAAAGAAAGCTCTAAAAAAAAAAGCTCCCCAAAGAACTTGAATTCTATCCTATTTATACACTTTCTTCCAATGATCTTCAAGCCTTGAGTTGGGCCTTTGCTCTTGGTGGAATTGGGTTGAAAGAGGCCTTGGTTGATTGCTCTTGGAGTTTGAAGAGGAACCAAAACGAACCAATTGAACCGGGTTGGAGTTTTGCAAAAGTTGGACCAAAAGTTTGAGCAAAAGTTAGGGGCTAACTTTTGCCCAAACTTTTCATATCAGCACCCATATCCAGCTGATACCAACGTTGGTGCCAAAGTTAGGGGTCTAACTTTGGCCCCAACGTTGGCCTTACCATGTGCACTTGTGGCGCCAATGTTAGCCACCAAGTTAGGGGCTAACGTTGGCGCAAACTTTTGCTCCTCCCCTTGTAGTTTTCATGTGCCAACGTTAGCCTCAAAGTTAGGGGCTAACGTTGGCGCAAACTTTTGGTGCCCAGGGAGTGTTTTTCTCATGCCAATGTTAGCCTCAAAGTTAGGGGCTAACGTTGGTGCAAACTTTTGGTGCCCAGGGGTGATTTTCATGTGCCAACGTTAGCCTCAAAGTTAGGGGCTAACGTTGGGGCTAACTTTTCACTCAAAAGTTTGTGCAAAAGTTTGAGGCTAACTTTAGGTCCAGCTTTTTGCTTCCTGGTTCAATTTCACTTATTCCATTGTCTTCTCTTTACTCCTAGCTATTCCTTCTTGCTTCAACCTTTCTCCAAGCTTTCTTCACCTATCATTAATCAACCAAACACATCAAAGCTATGCTTAAAATCATGAGATATTCATTCTTTCATAATATGTGACAATTATAGTATAAAACCTCATGAAATAGCATGAATTCATACATGGTTGATTCAATCAAGGGAAACATGAAAATCTACCTAATTGGCTTGCTTGTAGCTCAAGAAAGTGCATAATTCTAATGAAAACAAAAGAAAAAGACTAGTTAAAATAGGCTAGGATGACTTGTCATCATCTGGGTAGAGCTCTATAGGAGGGTATAAAAATTGGTACGCTATCCGATACCCTGTTGATACATCGTAGTTTTTTTACCTGTGGAAGGATCCATTGGAGTTTATTTTCATCTTCTTTTATTCTAATTGACAGAATCTATTGGTTTATTTAATTTGAAAAAAATTATTTTACCAACTATTAATTCCAGTCTTTATTATTGCCGAGCAGTTCTCTGACCTAAGTGACTATTTGGGCAGGATTAGCGGCACCCAAGAAAGTAGGGGACGAGAAAGGCTGGGACGGGGGAGTCGTGGATCAGTATAGACTTGGATGCTATTACCAGAGCTGACTTCTAGAAGATGTCTTTCTCAATGACTTTGCGGCATTCCAGAATACTACGCCAACCCCATGAAGGTAAAGTACCTGTCTCAGCATACATAATATCACAGTATCTGAAGTATTTACCTTTAAACATTTTAGCTAGTACAGAGTTTGGTTGTATGAGTAATCTCCAACATTGTTTACCTAGAAGAACCATATTCTAAGTTTTGAGATCTTTAAATCCCAAACCCCCTCCTTTCTTAGTCTTAACATCTTCTCCTAGCTCTCCAAGTCCATCTTTCTCTCTAACCCTCGCTGACCCTACTAAAACTTGGTTAGGATGTTGTGTATATCTTGAATTAGAGAGTGTGATAGCTTGAAACAGGAAAGCATATAGATGGATATAGCTTTACCCACTACTTTTATTAGGACATGTCTTCTCCCTGTTGATAGGAGCTTTTTCTTCTAACCCTCTGCATACTTGCGGACTTTATCTTTATATCCAAGAAAGCCACCTTTGGTGAAACTAAAGATAAAGTCCGTAAGCATGCAGAGGGTTGGAAGAAAAAGCTCTTATCAACAGGGAGAAGACATGTCCTAATCAAAGTAGTGGGTGAAGCTATCTCCATCTATAGAGTAAGAACCAGTAGTTATAACCTCCTTAATCCCCCCAATCCACCTCACATCAAATCTCAATCTCTCCATGATAAACTATAGAAACGACCATTCAACCCTATCCTAGGCTTTGTTCATATCGAGCTTTAAATCCATCTCTAGTTCATTACCTCTTTTCTTTGTCTTGAGGTAGTGCATACACTCATGGGGGACTAAAACATTATCTAAGATAAGCCCTCCCTTTAGGAAGGCACTCTCGTTAGGACTCACTAGAAAATTCATATTACCTTGCAAGCGATGAACTAGTAATTTCGAGATTATTTTGTAAACCATAGAAGAAAGACTTATTGATCTCACTTGAGTCATATCCATAGCATTCAGAACTTTTGGGATCAAGCATATCTATGTATGATTAAATAACTTCAGCATTCTTCCTCCCAAAAATAAACTTTTGATTGCCAAGAACACATCTCTCTCCACAATATCCAATAGTAGTGAAAGAACTTAGCCGTAAAACCATTGTCTCTAGGAGCACTCTGTGGGCGTACGTTAAATGTTGCTCTTCTAACCTCATCAACTCCTATTGGTTTCACCAATTTTCTATTCATTGCAGCTGTTACCTTTACCCCCAAATTATCAAATGCCTCAGTTGGATTTGCTGTGTGAGAAGCCATAAAAAGTGTCTTGTAGTAGTCTTCAGCCACCATTACAATTTCACTTCTTGACGTAACGATATTGCTATTGCTTTCCATAAGTTTCCAAATCTTGTTATTACTATTTCTCACTAGAGCATATTGGTGGAAAAAATCAGTGTTCCAATCTCCCAGCTGAAGCTGTCTGATCTTAGATTTATCCCTCCAATAGCTTTCTTCGTTCAAAAGAGCAGCTTCAAGTTCCTTTTCTAATGCAGATACCTATTCACCACTATGGGTTCCAGAGTTTCTAAGGGATTCTAGTCTATCTTAATTATCTTTAATTGATGTCTTCGAGATAGAGTTGGAAACTTGCTACCACTAAACATGTGAATATCTGTAGATTTTTAGCTTTTGTGCTAGAATAAACATTGGCGATATTTCTATTTGACTATTCCAAGCATCAATAATCATCTTTCTCACTTCTTCAATCCCACACCATCTCTTTTGAAACTTGAATCTCCTTTTGGATCTGTTAAGGGGAGGACATGTATCAAGAAATAGTTGAGCATGATCTGAACTTATTTCTTGTAGTCTAGTAACCATGGCGGAAGGGTATGGGGAGAACCATTCAACTGGTGCCATCATTCTATTTAGTCTTTCTTAAATAATCTCTTGCCCTCTTCTACGGTTTGACCATGTGAAAAGAGTCCCTATCATCCCAAGATCAATGAGATTATTTTCATTTATAAACTCATTGAACTCAGAGATGAATACGACTAATTTATGACTTCCTTCCTTCTTTTCGTGCTGCCTAGTAATTGTATTAAAATCACCCAAAGTCAAGACCCTTCCTTGGAACTGTTGAAGTATTTGGCCCAGCTCTTCAAATTGTCTTACTCGAGTGTGGTATAAGCAAATAAAATGCGTGCCAACGAGCCCTCATACCTCTGCTAAAACTGAATCTGTAATGTTTGCTGCAATATAAAATTCTCCCAAACTAAGCACTTCTACCCTTATGCCCTCCTTCTATGCTAATGCCATGCCCCAGCTGTACCTGTTGGGTCATGTAGAAACTAGACATTAAATCTGCATGATCTCAACTCCCTTTCTATTTGTCAAGATTGATTTTGATTTAACAAAAGAAACCAGTTTCAGGAGAGTGAGATCTACACATCCCTTTAAGGCTAAAAATTGTTAGGTGTCTCCCCAAACCCAAAAATTTCATGCTAAGATTCTCATTTCCCTTGGGGCACCATTTTTTAGCTAGTGCCCTCCACCTCAACATCATTCATTTGGATCTCACTAAGACATATTTTCTTCTTGTGCAGATCATTCTCCTTACCTCCACTCAGACCCCTCTTCGAGCCTGATGCCAGGGCATCTTGGCTAGTTTTACAAGCCATTTTTAGTTTATTTTAGGGTAGTTTTATGCATTTCTTAGGAAACAAGTAAGTATTTAGATGAGAATTTCATGCATGCCTT
Source organism: Arachis hypogaea (assembly GCF_003086295.3). NCBI lineage: Eukaryota > Viridiplantae > Streptophyta > Magnoliopsida > Fabales > Fabaceae > Arachis > Arachis hypogaea. The sequence goes on from NC_092048.1 coordinate 108,806,342, forward strand.
GATTCAATTAAACTTGATTGTTTGTGTGCTTTTCATAAGATTTTTATGCAAATTTTGCTTGATGATTGAATGATACAAATATCTTGTGAATTATAGCAAACTTTGATGCATTTTGTTTGGTTGATGATAGGTAAGAAGAAACAAAGAAAGGTGATAAACCACTATTTTATGGTTTATCTTATGCTTAATTGAGTAGTTTTTATCAACTCTTTACCCACTTATTCATAATATTTGCATGGTTTTATATTTTCCTTCCTGATTTTGTGCTATAATTGAAAACATGCTTCTCTGGCTTTAAATTACCAAATATTAATCCTCTCTTATTACCATTAGATGCCTTGATATGTGTGTTAAGTGTTTTTAGAGATTACAGGGTAGGAATGGCTCAGAGGATGGAAAGGAAGCATGCAAAAGTGGAAGGAATACAAGAAGTTGGAGAAATTGCTAAGTTGTCCAACCTGACCTCTTCGCACTCAAACGGCTATAACTTTAGCTACAGAGGCCCAAATGACGCGGTTTCAGTTGTGTTGGAAATCTAACGTCCGGAGTTTCGATTTGATATATAATATGTCATAGTTGCCCTGACACTAGGCAACGCGAATGTGTGCTCCACACGGACGCATTGCAGTGACGAAAAATCAGCGTGGCAGATTTCGCAACCAGCGATTTCTGGGGTATTTTTGTCCCAGTTTTCAGCCCAGAACACACAGATTAGAGGCTATAAAGGGGAGGAATACATCCATTCATCATCATGCTCTCATAATTCACTTCTTATGATTTAGAGGTAGTTTTGAGGGAGAGGTTCTCTCCTCTCTCTTTTAGGATTTAGAATTAGGATTTCTTTTGCTTTTAAGATTATCTCTTTTTATCAGGTTCAATATTTTTTTATTTATTTTATTTTCCAATTTAATTTATGAATTCCCATGTTAGAACTTATTTCTTTGAATTAATATATTTTGAGGTATTTTAGACTTATGATTGCTCTCTTTAATTTATGTTACTGTTGCTTCCCATCTAAAGGCATTTTTATTCCGGTAGATTTACTTTGTCCCTTTTTGGTCTTGGTTAAGAAATCAGTAACTCAGGAGTTATCAAACTCAAACATGATTGATAATTGTTATCTTTGCTAATTGAATTGAACTTCAATAATCCCAATCTTTCCTTAGGGATTAACTAGGATTTGAGGATCTAACTAATTAGTCACTTGACTTTCCTTTGCTCTAGCAAAGGTTAACTAAGTGGAATTAAGGTTCATTTTTCACATCATTGATAAGGATAACTAGGATAGGACTTCTAATTTCTCATACCTTGCCAAAAGTTTATTTTACAGTTATTTATTTACTTTACAGTCTTTTACTTATTTCAATTGCAATTTAAACTACTTGTTCCTCATCTTAAAAACCCCAATTTACAATCTCCATAACCAATAATAAGAACATACTTCCCTGTAGTTCCTTGAGAAGATGACCCGAGGTTTAAATACTTCGGTTATCAATTTATTTTGGGGTTTGTTACTTGTTACAACCAAAACGTTTGTACGAAGGGATTTCTGTTGGTTTAGAAACTATACCTACAATGCGACTAATTTTATAAAATTCTTTACTGGCAAAAATTCTAATGTCAAAATGGCGCCGTTGCTGGGAAATTACAAACGTGTGCCTTATTATTGGTTATTGTAAATATTTTTTTTACTTGTTTATTTGTCTTTATTTTTCTTTTTTTATTTCCATTAGCTACTATGAATCCTCACCCCTGTCGTTTTGAGCTTGTTCTAATATTGTTGAAAGGAGTGAAAGTTATAACAGGAACATGCATCAAGGTTGGAAGAATCAAAGATGGGAGGAGCCACAAGGATTTAATCAACCCTCTTGGCAACAACCCCCTCCAATGCACTATAACCAACAACCATTCTGTGATGCATACCAAAATGACGACTATAGTGGACCCCCTTGTAGTTACCAACAAGGCCCACCATATGATTATGAACTGCCTCCTCAACACAGCTTTGGACCACCATACTCACAAGCTCCCTACTAGCAGACATCATCACATGATTCTAACCCGTATCCACCACACCAACCACCTTATGAGCCATATGAACCATATATAGAACCACCCCAATTCCAACCCAATTACTCCCAAGAACCACCACCTCAATATTTGCCATCTCCATATCCATGAATCCAAGAGCACTATGATCCTACTTATGATAGCCGAGCGCAACAAGAATCAAGGGATCGTCTCACGGAAACATGTGCAAAACTTCAAGCAACCCTTCGCCAACTGGATCAAGTGATAAATCGATTACCTTCCCGACGTTCGGACACTCAAGGAACCCCCATGGCCTCATGTGGGCAATCTAATGAAGAAGGTAGCATGAAGGAGATATTAGAAACTCCGGTGGATAGTGAGCAGCACGATTTTATATTGAAACAATTGGAAGAAGCTACGCCTGCCATTGAGGAGGAAGAAGTGGTTGAAGACTTAGGAGATGCGGAACCTCCATGGGAAACTCAAGTTATAGAGCCTCCTTCAAAGACATTTGAAATTGATGTTGAGGAGGGTGTACAACCTCCAAGGCATATCATGGTTGAAAACTTTGAAGGAGATGATCAAGAGATGGATTCAATCATTGATGAAGACTTATCTACATTTGAATCCTCTCCCGTTGGACTAGACATGGAGATTAAAGAAGAAGAAGCACAACCTCCCATACCCTTAGTAAGCAATGAAGAAGAGATTGAATTGGAAGAAAGCTACCAAGAGGAAGAGGTTGATATTGAAGAAGTTTGCAAAGAGGCGGAAGTTGTCAAAAAGCACAAGGGAGTGGAGCTTGAAATCACTTTGCCAAAGTTATTGGAGACCCCTCCCCTAAGTTGCCATCATCCTTCACAACATTCAAGTGGGTAAAATTCATATCCCTTAGCTTTCTAATTCCACTTGAATATGGGCTACTGGAGACGGATGGTCAACTTAGAGCTCTTTGTGGCATTAAGAGTAAGAGGAAAATGGTCAGTGGTAAGAATTGTCCTGCAAGGTTCATTATGGTTGGAAGCTTTATGTTTAAACGCAAAGGTTGGTGTAAAGCTCAATTGAATGGGTCTAGGAAGCTGTTTGATAGCTGCAGTGAGAATTCAAATTACTTATCACCCGGCTGGAAAAATACAGATCCCGACAAAAATGGGTGTAAAAGCAAGATTTGGGATCCTGGAATCTGCTCTGACATTTGTCACCCCGGGAGCCTAAGAATCTGTTTGAAGCTTCTTAAGGGCTTTACATGCCTAGTTTAGGATCCCAGAGGATATTGGAATCACAAACATTGGTGGAGATTCCTGGATGAGTTCAAGCATAAGCCACTATAACAGGAAGCTCATCAAATGTCCAACTTAAGGACTTTAACTAAAAGTGCTAGGTGGGAGACAACCCACCATGGTATGATCGTTCCTTTTTCAATTTTATTTCGTTGTTTGTTTTTATTTTATTTTACTTTATTTTCATTGAACCTGGAATTATTTATTGCATCTACATTAGCATTGCATTCTGCATCCTGCATATAAAAAAAAAACGCACGCGACGCGGCAGCGTCGCTAACGCGTCCGCGTCACCAGTGCGTTTTGGAAGAAAAGAATTGAACAGAGAGTCATGCGAGAGCATGGCTGAAGGCGTGCCTTTGGCACAAATTGATCCACGCGACCGCATCGCTGACGCGTCCGCGTCATGTGGGAACTTTGGCCTCCTACGCGAACGCGTCACCCACGCGGGCGCGTGACATGAAAATCAACGTGAAAAGGGTACATAGCCGAAAGTTATGCTGGAGTGGTGCTGGACTGGTGCTGATCGCCCAGCCTTACCACGCGGACGCATGGCTCATGCGTCCGCGTCACATCCCTGTCATGACCACTCACGCGATCGCATCGACCACGCGACCGCGTCACCCTGATATTTGGTAATAATGCATTTTGAACTGAGAGTTGTGCGAGCGTGAGGCTGCCCTCGCACCAGTAGCACAAAATGCGTCACGCGTCCACGTGACCGACGCGACCTCGTCGATTAATTTAAGCGCAAGTCGCGCGACCGCATCCCCCACGCGTCCGCGTTGCTTGCGCCGCACAGCTTATCCAGATCAGCCAATTATCTTATCTTTTCTTCTCCAATCCTAATTTCTTCTATCTTTTCTTCTTTCTTCTTTCTTTCTTACTTTATTTCTTTCTCTTCTCATTCTTCTTATCTTTTATTTTATTTTATTTATTTGCATACTTTCATTTATTACATTTTTATTTTGTTTTCTAAATTTATTATTTTACTATTGGTGTTCAAATGTTCTTATTCAACTGTTATATCTTTTCTGGTATTATCTTAGTGCTTATGACTTGTTTTATTCTGATTGGGTAACATTATTTAAATCAATGCTAATCTTTTATGATACTTGTACTTCTCTTGCGTTGATATGAACTTATACTATCTTGCATTACCCACATTTTCCTCTCCTTTGTTGCAAATTTTGCAACACTAGTATGCCATGTGCTTATATTGTTTTCTCACGTACATGTTGAAGCTTCCATGTAAATGAGACCCTTTTCATTTGGCATTAACCCACCCATACTTCATTTGTTTTCTTATCTCTATTTCTGGGTTACTTTTCTTCCCTTTTTCTTTCAGGATGGCCACCCGAAAGGGAATCGGAAGACGTTTACATGGGGAGACAAACAAGTCCATCAGCACAATCCTTGGAGAAAAGCATCAGTTGGAGAGACCCGTCCACTTGTACATCTTAGCATGCACCGAGGACGGTGCAATCTTTAAGTGTGGGGAGGTCGATACCGATCTCCATGGGTTAGTATTTTCTTTTCAACACTATTGTTTTATTTTCTTTGTTTGTTCATTATTGCATTTGCATGTTTAATTGCATGTTTGTTTGATTTTATGCATTTAGCTACTGCTTGGTTGAGAAATAATAAGTTTCTTTTTAAAGACCCTATTTTTGAAAAATTTTCACTAATTTAAAAATCAAAATTTTTGTGTTAAACTTATCAGAAGTTGTATTTGGAACATGGTTTTTGAGTTAAAGAACACACAACCTGTGAGATTTTGAGCCTAATTACATGGTTACATTATTTAACCATAAATATTTTATTCTTGTGTATTTTCTTCCCTATGATTGTAATCTTTGCTTTGTTCCATTCTATATGTCCATTATTTAATGTATTTACATGCTTGCATATGATTGAGGCCATTATTTGATTTTAGCTCACTTATCCCAAATAAGCTTACCCTTTAAATTACCTTTGTTAGCCACTTTGAGCCTTTTTAATCCCCATTTGTTCTATATTTTACCACATCACTAGCCTTAAGCAGAAAAATAAATTAAATACCCCAATTGAATCTTTGGTTAGCTTAAGATAGAGATTGTGCATCAACTAAGTGTGGGGAAATTGTGGGAACATGGGTTAATAAGGGAATGCATCATGTTTTTGATTTATTTGAATATTGGGAATTTGGGAACCTACTCATGAAAAACCAAAATAGAAAAATAATGGAAAATCCATGTGCATTGATAAGTTATGTTTATTTCTCTACAAAAAAAAAAAGAAAAAATCCAAAAATATTCAATAAATAAGTAAATAAATAAGGGGAAAAAATTACCCCAATGCTAAGTTAATAAAAAGATCAATGCACATGTGATAAAAGTAAAGAAATATCAAAAATTTGGTACATGAGTATGGGAATCATACAAAAGTGGAAATTATGGGTAGTTAGGCATGAATTTAACAGTATATAGAGTATATGTATATTAGGTGAGAGCTTAGGTTAGTCAAAGATTCATATTATAGCTCACTTAGCAATACATGTACCCTTACCTTTACCTCAGCCCCATTACAACCCTGAAAAGACCTCATGATGTTTGCATTAGTATGCTAAATATTTGTTGATTAGTTAGATGAAGAACAAAGTTTAGAAAGCACGACTAGAGAAGAGTAGAGTGAATTAACCCTAGACACTTGAGAGATTAGAGTGCATATACACTACCAGTGAGGGTTCAATGCTTAATTCTATGTTCCCTGCTTTCATGAGCTATCTTCTTACAAGTTTACTTGTCTTTTATTGTATAATTTGAATTAGTGGAAATTGGTTTGTATTTGTCTTGGAGAACTTGTTTGCTTTTAACCAAGTAGGCAGAAACATTTTGCATATAGTTGCATTCATATAGATAGGTTGTATTTTATATTAATCTACCATTCATCTTCATCTTTATAGCTTCTCTTGAGCTTAGCATGAGGACATGCTAATGTTTAAGTGTGGGGAGGTTGATAAACCACTATTTTATGGTTTATCTTATGCTTAATTAAGTGGTTTTTATCAACTCTTTACCCACTTATTCATACTATTTGCATGGTTTTATATTTTCCTTCCTGATTTTGTGCTATGATTGAAAACATGCTTCTTTGGCCTTAAGTTCCCTATGTTTAATCCTCTCTTATTACCATTAGATGCCTTGATATGTGTGTTAAGTGATTTCAGAGATTACAGGGCAGGAATGGCTCAGAGGATGGAAAGGAAGCATGCAAAAGTGGAAGGAATACAAGAAGTTGGAAAAATTGCTAAGCTGTCCAGCCTGACCTCTTCGCACTCAAACGGCTATAACTTTAGCTACAGAGGTCCAAATGACACGGTTTCAGTTGCGTTGGGAAGCTAACGTCTAGGGATTCGATTTGATATATAATATGCCATAGTTTCTCTGATGCTAGACAACGCGAATGCGTGCTCCACGCGGACGCGTCGCAGTGACAAAAAACCAGCGTGGCAGATTTCGCAACCAGCGATTTCTGGGGTATTTCTGACCCATTTTTCAGCCCAGAACACACAGATTAGAGGCTATAAAGTGGGAGAATGCATCCATTCATCATCATGCTCTCATAATTCACTTCTCATGATTTAGAGGTAGTTTTGAGGGAGAGGTTCTCTCCTCTCTCTTTTAGGATTTAGAATTAGGATTTCTTTTGCTTTTAGGATTATCTCTTTTTATCAGGTTCAATATTCCTTTTATTTATTTTATTTTTCCAATTTAATTTATGAATTCCCATGTTAGAACTTATTTCTTTGAATTAATATATTTTGAGGTATTACAGACTTATGATTGCTCTCTTTAATTTATGTTACTATTGCTTCCCATCTAAAGGCATTTTTATTCCGGTAGATTTACTTTTTCCTATTTTGGTCTTGGTTAAGAAATCAGTAACTCATGAGTTATCAAACTCAAACATGATTGATAATTATTATCTTTGCTAATTGAATTGAACTTCAATAATCCCAATCTTTCCTTAGGGATTAACTAGGATTTAAGGATCTAACTAATTAGTCACTTGACTTTCCCTTGCTCTAGCAAAGGTTAACTAAGTGGAATTAAGGTTCAATTTTCATCATCATTGATAAGGATAACTAGGATAGGACTTCTAATTTCTCATACCTTGCCAAAAGTTTATTTTACAGTTATTTATTTACTTTACAGTCTTTTACTTATTTCAATTGCAATTTAAACTACTTGTTTCTCATCTTAAAAACCCCAATTTACAATCTCCATAACCAATAATAAGAACATACTTCCCTGCAGTTCTTTAAGAAGATGACCCGAGGTTTAAATACTTCGGTTATCAATTTATTTAGGGGTTTGTTACTTGTGACAACCAAAACGTTTGTACGAAGGGATTTCTGTTGGTTTAGAAATTATACCTACAACGCGACTGTTTTTATAAAATTCTTTACTGGCAAAAATCCTAACGTCAGAAGGGTAGAGAAGAAGCAGAGCAAGCAATGTTGATGGCCAAGAGAGGTTCAAGGTGCCATAGTTGGAATCATAGTTGGACTCCAACTATACCGCAACTATGCTCTTGATAGCCTGACGGGGTCTTCTTCAAACAAGAATAACTTGAGCTACAGAGCTCCAAATGAAGTGATTCTAAAGGCATTGAAATGTAAGAATCAAGAGCTTTCCAACCATATATGGCACTACATGGTGAACACTAAATTTGAAGGAGAAAACTTACCCCAAAGTGCAAAGATGAACATACTATCAACTTGTAGTAAGGCCAGCTGACCTCGTCACCTTCCATGGAGTACAAGTCGAGCTGTAGAGCTCCAAATGACACGTTTCCAATGGCATTGAAGTGCTTGAAATGCATTTCAAACGTTGCACACCAACGTTAGTGACCCTGTCCCCTTCAAAGGAGCATAACTTGAGTTACAGATATTCAATTGAAGTGCTTCTAATTGGGTTAGAAAGCTGATATTCCGAGCTTTCCAACCATGTATAATAGTCTATAATGGAGCACGAAATTGGAAACATTGATGAAATGGAAAAGAGACCAACGATGGAGCCAAAGTTGGTGCTCCAACGTTGCCTCAAACGTCATGCTTAAAAGAGGTGCAAAATTGGAGCCAAAGTTGGACTCCAACTATGCCTCAAACAATAAGCAAGAAGGCAATGCTTGAGCCCAAAGTTGGACCTCAAACGCTACGTCAAACGTTGGCCAAGAAAGGTGCAAATTTGGAGCCAAAGTTGGACTCCAACTTTGCCTCCAACTTCAATTCAAGAGACCATAGTTGGAGCCAAAGTTGGACTCCAACTATGGGTCCAACGTTGAGGTAGAGAAGGTTCCAACATTGGAGGCAACGTTGGGTCCAACGTTACCTCCAACGTGCTCGAAAAATTTCAAGGTTTGGAGTTGGAAAATCGTGAAGTGACGCGTACGCGTGGGTCACGCGTACGCGTGGATGAGTAATTTTGCCAAATCTACGCGCATTCGTAGGTGACGCGTACGCGTGGATGAGTAATTTTGCCAATCCACGCGCACGCGTGGGCGACGTGTACGCGTGGATATACGAACGTTGGACTCCAACGTTGAGTCAAACTATGCTGGCTGCTCCCAGAAATTTTCTTTTTAAAGTAACGTTTGAGTCAAACGTTTGATCACCAACGTTCTCACCAACTTCAATACAAAATAGCACCCATGCAGGTATGAATGTTTGCTAGCCAACGTCCTCATCAACGTCACTAAAGGCCACTCCCAACTAGCTTCAACAAAGGCCAAGGCCCACATCCAAGTACTTGAAGATCCATTTTGAAGATGAGAAGTAGAGTATAAATAGAAGAATTCTTGAAAACCCTCGGGAGGCCTTGAGGGGGGCTCTGGGAGTTCAAAACTCTGTTATTTCTCTTCTGCACTTTTCTCTTTTTAGTTTTATGTACTTTCTTTTCTTTTACTTTCTAGCTAGGCTCTATTTTCCTGTACTCTTCTTCTTTGTAATTTGAATTGAGCTATGAAAAACTAACCTCTTTCATTGGGTTAGAGAGCTCTGTTGTAATTTAATGGATCAATACTAGTGTTCATTTTTCTTTCTCTATCTTTTCTCTTGATCTGCTTAGAAAGAATTCGTTATTCATTTAATTATTCAATTGTCATGGGAAAGAAATTGAATGTAACTGGGTTCTGTGATAGGATTGGAAGAGAAATCACAGAATCATGCTTGAATTCTTTCTCACATTAGGATTAGGTTGGGGTTTGGATGGATATCGTGACATGTATTCCTACCAACACTTTGATCTATGAATGTGTGTGGTATAATCAGTGACCATATATCATCTCTTTCCATGAGCACTTAAATCAAAGAATTGGGCAATTGTTCATGCTTAGAGAGAGTGGATTGCCAAGGAATTAGGATCGAATCACCTAAGATTGCCAAGGAGATCAATGAATGCTTTGATTAAGGAAGAGATGAAAATGAACTTGATCCGGAGAATTATAACATCTCTTGACCCCAATAAGCTTTCCCATTTCTGATCTACCCATTCTTTTACATTCTGCCCATTAATTTGATGCTCAATTTTCCCATTCCCATTTAATTTCTTGCAATTTAATTTCTACTCTTTACATCTTGCAATTTACATTCCGCCATTTACATTCTTTGCAAATTACTTTTCCCGCCATTTGATTTCCTGCATATACAACTACAAATTTGATTCAGTTCAACTAGAATATTCCTCTAATTAAAGTTGATCAACAATCAATCCCTGTGGGATTCGACCTCACTCTATTGTGAGTTTTTACTTGACGACAATCCGGGCACTTGCTGGTGGAAATTTGTTGAGAGACATGTTTCGGGACATCAAGTTTATGGCACCGTTGTCGGGAATTGATTATATATTGACAATGATTAAATTGGAGGATAACTAGATTGAACACTTTTATTTTATTTTTTTATTATTTTTATTCAGTTGTTTATTTTTGTTCTCTGCAATTTGAGTGTTTTTCCTTGTTGATTTATCCACTAACTATTTATGATATTGCCTCACTAAGAATCCCTCATTTATGACAATGCAAATTCTAATTTCTTTTGGTGATTATTGTTTGAGACATAACTTTTTGTAAGAAAGAAAGGAACATCCATCATATTTTAGTCAATCAAATTTCATGGGAAACTTTCCACCACCCCAGAAGGATTCACGTTATTATGCTCTTGGTAGGTAGGAGTATAAAGAACATGAAATGGGGTACTTTCCAGAGCCAAAACATAGTTCATACTATTATGACAACTACAGAAATTTTGGCTTGGGAAGGGATTTTAATGCTGCATACCCCATTCATCAAGGACTATCACCCCGTAATTGTCCAACTGATGCACCTCCACAAAATCTTCTAGAATTTGCAATAGAAGAACTCTCCAAGAGATACCTCTTCATTGCCCAACTCACTGAGTTTTTAAGGCAAAATATAAGGGAGGTGATTGAAGATATGAAAATCTCAAGGAGAAATCAAGAAGAGCAAATGAGACAATTGGCACAATATTCTGTTGAGGAACCAACCAATGTCTTTCCTTGGCCAGGGAAAGAATATCATGCCATCAGTCTAAGGAGTGGAGAAGTGCTTAATGTGGGTGAAAATGAGGAATTGGTAGAGCAAGTGAAAGAAATCCTTGTACCAAGTGAGCCACCAGTCCAAGCACTCCTTGATGAAAAAGATGCTCCAACTATCCAACAATACCCAAGTCTTGAGATCAAAGATATGAAGGCAGTAGAAACAAGCACCAAAATGAGGATTGTGACCGAGAAACAAAGGATCACATCCATGAAAAAGAGAAGGTCAAAGAACAATCCAACCCCTGATACAACAAGCAAATTCATTCAAGCAAATCACAAACAAAAGCTTGCTGGAAGGAGGCACTCACAACAAGGGGCATCAACTGGCTCCTTCTTCCACTTGAGGTCATTCCTCTTAAAAAATTGGAAGAAGTGGAAGAAATTCATGAACAAAATGTCAAGCTAATGACATTAAAAGAGCGCTTGTTGGGAGGAAACCTAACCAGAAGTAATTTTCTTTTCTTAGTTATTTCAATAAAAAAGTTAAGTAGACTTCTCTGTATTGCAAGGAGCAAAGTTTGGTGTTGCACACCAAAGTAATTCAGGGGTGAATGTGTGATTCTAAGTTTTGTGTTCCACCACAGATCTCATTTAACAACACATTGCAACCCTTCAATGACAAGTCACTGACTCCAAGCAATCAGAGAAATTGCTTAACATGTTTTTAGTTTCTAGTTCATAGTTTATTTTTCTAGTTCATAGTTGTTTTCTTAATAAAAGCACATGAGGTTCTCTGTATGTACTTAATCTAATGCATTAGGTAAGGAACTAAGTTTGGTGTCCAACTTAAGTTCCGAAAATCACAAGCATACATGCATGCTAACCATCTCTCAAATGCTTGGGGAACAAACAACTTCCAATAACTTTGTAGGAAGTCAATCAATCTCTTGGAAGGGTTATGCACCATCATCCAAGGAGACAAAGAAGGATATAAAAGTTATGGATGATGATGATAAGGAAGAAACAAGAAGACACCAAGAGGTTGTATTGTCACTTAACTGTTTTTGGTCTGTAGTGCTTTAATTGGAAGTATGATTGTGCCCTGTTTGCATGAACTTTTACATTTTGTGTGCTTGTCTTTATTGTCATTTTGGGCTACTAGTCTAAATGCCTGCCTCATTTTCATCCTGCTTGAATTGTATGCTGTGTCCTTGAGCTCAATAAAAGAAATTATGAGAAATTGTTGTGAAAAACAAGAGTAAAATCCAATGTGCAGAATAAAATCCTAGTGTTATGGTGGTATTTGCTAGCTAAGTTGGATCATCAATAAGGTACAAGGCTAAGATATCTCTTGAATTTTGAGCTTGAAGTGCTCTCTATGAGATTTAAATGAACTAATAAGATCCTGAAAAGAGAAAAAGAGAATGAAAAAGAAAGAAAAGAGCATAAAATAAAGCTGGGCACCAATAGTTTGAACCTTAAGGCATGTGTCTGTGGTGTTTTTGTGCAAAGATCTGCTTGGATGAGTAAGTTCTTAGGAGTGCTTCATCACTTGACAATTTGGGTTAACTAACCTGAAATTATCAACAGAAAGTCCACTATCAAAAGCAACATTGTCACAAAACATTTAGCAACCCAAAGAGGTGTTGGACACCAAGGTCTAAGAAATGAATAACAAACCATGTGCCTGTGGTGTGTATGTGTTGAGGAGAGACTTGGGCTATTATGTCCTTAGGGGTGTTTCAACACCTAGCACCTTGAACCAACTGGTTCAGGAGTATTGGCTGAAAGCCTATCCTAAAGAGTTGATTCAACACAGAACACTTAGCTACAGAAAGTAATAAGCTCTAAAAAGGAAAGAAAACAAAAACAGAGTTGAGTTAAGAATCAAGAATAAGAGTCTCATAGAAGGCAATAGAGTGAGAATCCAAGAGCATATGAGAGCCTAGAAACCAGCAAGAACATGAACCTAAAGTGCCATGCATGAAACTCCATGAACCAAGGATTTGAATTCTCTGAATAAGGACTTATATCTCTTGTATTTTCATTTCATTCTTCTTATATTCTATCACTTGCTTGAAGACAAGCAAGATTTAAGTTTGGTGTTGTGATGCCAGGGCATCTTAGCTAGTTTCACAAGCCATTTTTAGTTTGTTTTAGGGTAGTTTTATGCATTTCTTAGGCAAAAAGTAAGTATTTGGATGAGAATTTCATGCATGCCTTGATTCAATTAAACTTGATTGTTTGTGTGCTTTTCATAAGATTTTATGCAAATTTTGCTTGATGATTGAATGATGCAAATATCTTTTGAATTATAGCAAACTTTGATGCATTTTGTTTGGTTGATGATAGGTAAGAAGAAGCAAAGGAAGGGTAGAGAAGAAGCAGAGCAAGCAACGTTGGTGGCCAAGAGGGGTTCAAGGTGCCATAGTTGGAATCATAGTTGGACTCCAACTATACCTCCAACTATGCTCCTGACAGCTTGAGGGGGTCTTCTTCAAACAAGAATAAATTGAGCTAAATAGCTCTAAATAAGGTGATTCTAAAGGCATTAAAAAGTAGGAACCTAGAGATTTCCAAGAATATATGGCACTACATTGTGGACACTAAATTTGAGGGAAAAAACCTGTCCCGAAAGTGCAAATATGAACATAGTATCAACCTGTAGTAAGGCCAGCTGACCTCGTCACCTTCCATGGAATATAACTTGTGCTGTAGAGCTCCAAACGACACGATTCCAACGGCATTGGAAATTAGACTTTCAGCGCTTTTCAACAATATATAATAGTATGGGGTGGACAATGAGTTTGAGCTCCAGAATCTGGCATTTGTTACCAATGTTGGTGTGCCAATGTTGCCGCAAACGTTGCACATCAACGCCAGTGACCCTGTCTCCTTCAAAAGAGCATAACTTGAGTTAGAGATATCCAATTGAAGTGCTTTTAGTTGGGTTAGAAAGCTGACATTTAGAGCTTTCCAGCCATATATAATAGTCTATAGCAGAGCATGAAATTAAAAATGTTGATGAAGAGGAAAAGAGACCAACGATTGGAGCCAAAGTTAGTGCTCCAACGTTGCCTCAAACGTCATGCTTAAAAGAGGTGCAAAGTTGGAGCCAAAGTTAGCCTCCAACTTTGCCTCAAACATTGGCCAAGAAAACTGCATAGTTGGAGCCAAAGTTGGACTCCAACTATGCCTCAAACTATAAGCAAGAAGGCAACACTTGAGTCCAAAGTTGGACCTCAAACGCTACCTCAAACGTTGGCCAAGAAAGGTGCAAAGTTGGAGCCAAAGTTAGACTCCAACTTTGCCTCCAACTTCAATTCAAGAGACCATAGTTGGAGCCAAAGTTGGACTCTAACTATGGGTCCAACGCTAAGGTAGAGAAGGTGCCAACATTGGGGGTCCAATGTTACCTCCAACGTGCTCGACAAATTTCAAGTTTTGGAGTTGAAAAATCGTGAAGTGACGCGTACGCGTGGGTCATGCGTACGCGTGGATGAGTAATTTTGCCAAATCCACGCCCACCCGTGGGTGACGTGTACGCGTGGATGAGTAATTTTGTCAATCCAAGCGCACGCGTGGGCGACGGGTACGCGTGGGTAGGCTAACGTTGGACTCCAACGTTGAGTCAAACTATGCTGGCTGCACCCAGAAATTTTCTTTTTAAAGTAACGTTTGACTCAAACGTTTGATCTCCAATGTTCTCACCAACTTCAGCCAACGTCTTCATCAACGTCACTAAAGGCCACTCCCAACTAGCTTCAACAAAGGCCAAGGCCCGCATCCAAGTACTTGAAGATCCATTTTGAAGATGAGAAGTATAATATAAATAGAAGAATTGTTGATGATTTTGGGAGCTCTCGGGAGGCCGTGAGAGGGGCTCTGGGAGTTTAGAACTCTGTTATTCCTCTTCTGCACTTTTTCCTTGTTAGTTTTATGTACTTTATTTTCTTTTACTTTCTAGCTAGGCTCTATTTTCCTGCACTCTTCTTCTTTGTAATTTGAATTGAGCTATGAACAACTAATCCTTTTCATTGGGTTAGGGAGCTCTGTTGTAATACAATAGATCAATACTAGTGTTCATTTTTCTTCCTCTGTCTTTTTTCTTGATCTGGCTAGAAAGAATTCGTTATTCATTTAATCATTCAATTGTCTTGGAAAAGAAATTGAATGTACCTGGGTTCTGTGATAGGCTTGGAAGAGAAATCACAGAATCATGCTTGAATTCTTTCTCACATTAAGATTAGGTTGGGGTTTAATGGATATCGTGACATGTAATCCTACCAACACTTTGATCTATGAATGTGTGTGGTATAATCAGTGACCATACATCATCTCTTTCCATGAGCACTTCAATCAAGGAATTGGGCAATTGTTCATATTTAGAGAGATTGGATTAACAAGGAATTGGGATCTAATCACCTAAGATTTTCAAGGAGATCAATGAATGCATTGATTGAGAAAGAGATGAAAATGAACTTGATCCGGAGAATTATAACATCTCCTGACCCCAATGAGCTTTCCAATTTCTGATCTACCCATTCTTTTACATTCTGCCCATTAATTTGATGCTCAATTTCCCCATTCCCATTTAATTTCTTGCAATTTAATTTCTTACATCTTGTAATTTACATTCCGCCATTTACATTCTTTGCAAATTACTTTTCCCGCCATTTAATTTCCTGCACATCCAACTTCAAATTTGATTCAGTTCAACTAGAATATTCCTCTAATTAAAGTTGATCAACAATCAATCTCCGTGGGATTCGACCTCACTCTATTGTAAGTTTTTACTTGACGACAATCCGGTGCACTTGCCGGTGGAAATTTGTTGAGAGATAAGTTTTCGTGCATCAGAGCCACTTATAGCCTTATAGCCTTATATCCCCTTATATGAATATATGTAACTTAGTGGCTGAAATATATAATTAATATTAACATTAATGAACTATATATGACTTACAGTACATATATTATTAAATAATATTTATATAAGTTATTTAAAAACATATGTATGTAGAGTATTTTTAATTATGAATATAGTTTATGTAATTTTCGTTGTATGTTAGTCTATTTTTTTTATTTTTATTCAGGTAATGAGAGTTTTAAAACCGAGAAAATTGGTTCCACCAAAATGATATAGCCACTTGGTGACTGATGCATTATGAAAAATCAGTTTCTATCATTTATCTTAAATAGGAAGGGTAAAATATAAAGCATTCCTAATGATGGCATTAATAATGGATAGATAATGCCCCAAGAAATATACGTTTTATCTTCTAGTGGGTGAATAAACAATTAAAGTGGAAGATGTGACACACATCTATGGTCTCCCGACTAACGGCCATCTTATAAGTAGAAGAATGAATGCGTGGCCAACTTTGGGATACCGTTAGACGAAAATGATCATATACCTAGTGCAATTAAGTTATCATGGATTAGACAAATCTGTGATGCAAAGGCGTTGGACACTCCAGAGTCTATGTAATGCTATTTCGATGCTACATATTCTTCTTGATTAGGATCAGTTTGTTTCCTGACAAGTCGACGTCGATGGCGAGCTGTAAGTACTTGCCCCTGTTGAGCAATTTTTCGGAAATTAGGTCTTACAGTTGGGGATCGACATGTGTGGCATATCTATATAAGTCTTTGTGTCGGGTCTCGCGTTATGATATGAAGGAGATGGATGGCTCACTAGTGTTGTTGCATGTCTAGGTTTGGGAGCGAATTTCATGGCTTGCTTAGATTACCGCATCCATTCCTCCGAGTGGAATATTTTTGTTGGATCAAAGGAAAATGGTATTTTCACATTGAAAATAGAATTACCATTCGCTTAATTGAATATTATTGTATTAAGTCATTTTTGTTATATTTCTAATTAGGGAGCTTAACATTTTTAGGTAGAATAATTAGAGGCAACTCTAGAACCATATAGCAATGATGGTAGCACATGTTAGGTATATGCTTGATGATATGCAACCTCAAGCGGTAATAAGTCAAAATATTGAATTATAATAACAATTAATATCCTTATTGTGGTTAACATATGCTCTGGTCATATAACATTGTAATGCAATTTTTATGACTGTTGTACATCCAGATCCACTATGACGTGCCACAAGATGTATACACTCATCATGAGATATGGACTGTTGTTGTCTCCTTGGTCAACTTTGAGATCATAGAATAGTACCCAACTGATCGAGTTCGTCGATAGTTTGGCTATCCATAGCCTCTACTTGGTCCGGGAAAGGATCTAGAGCAACATCACAATGTCAAGTTGCATGGGGAATAGAACACGGACTGGAGAGAAGTCCATAGTGAATGGTTCAGTAGGTGGAAACTAAATCGACAGCATTATATCATTGATGGTTTTCACATGAATCCTTATACACATATGGTTGAGTACACTGATTGGTACAAAGGAGAGTTTGGTGGCCATTTGACTATATGCGACAAAGTTCGGGGTCGATCCGTTTGATGCACAAAAATCACCCTCGCCAAGATAACCACCACCCCACAGCCACACTATCTGCCCCCACCACCCGCACACTAGCAATTGTACTACCCACCGCACTATCCACTTCTACCACAAGACCATCCTTTCCACTATCCACCTCTTCCACCATATTATCCATCTTTCCCACGCTACTATCCACTACAATACAATCCTCCTCTACCATACTACCTACCATAGGTTCCATGACAACAACAGGAAAGCAGTGTTCAAAGTTTTTCAATATCTCAATTGTTGGAATTAGGACTAGACCAGTTTTGGTTTCACAAAATAATGAGGAATCAAATGCAGGTTTCGTTCAGAGTTAAGTAGTTTTTGTGGTGCTCGTCGTATTCCTAGCAATGCTGGCAAGTCTCCTACACAATTGTCTACGAATTTCAGGGGTAGCTACCTTAATGGTGGCTTCAGCTGCACGCATAAGAGGGCTGATATACGCCTGAATAAACAAATCTGAAAAATAAGCAAATAAGACACATGTAGTGAAACGAATGAAGAGGAGTAGGGATACAAGGACGTAAGGACGGGTAACAGCGACGATGACTCCCCATGTGGTGGTGTAGGCGGCAACTGTCAATGCTATAGTGGGCATGAAAGAGCATATTTTTTTCAAATTCATTAGTACCACCGGATAAACTTAGCCCATCACCTTTCATGCACCAAAGATTTTTGCAATCAACTTTTGCTTTGCCAGTCACACTTTACGATAGCCTATCGTATAGTTAAATTTTGAATGAATATCTAAAATCACGACTCGGACCTTGATAAAAGAGTCGGCTTCAACTAAAGGCCTTATAGCATCCGCAATTGTGTCAGATTCCAGTTTCGAATGGTCTTGAGAAATTGTACCCATAGTACAAGTATGAGTTCCAATGTATCGTCTAATTTTCCAACTATTTTTTCTAAATCAAACTAGCCCAAATAAGCCCATCCCAACTTCTATCATATTGCAGTCATTTCGCATAAAATGTCAAAGGCTCAGACTCAAAGACCTTATAATCGATCCCCTTAGAAATGGTGTAATTCCTAATTGCCATGATTACAACTTTTTTGGAAATGAACTCCATTTCAACAACAAACTCACCATCTTGCAGAAAAAGAACACCTTTATACAATGAATACCAATTTTTAAGTTCTATAAAAGTATATCTAGTTGTATTTAAGGTCTTGCTTATCAATATATATTTAAATTTTCAATGATTTGTATAATATTTCATCAAATTAGTCACAATAGCAAGTAAAATAATGTAAGTTATTTTTTATTTATCTTTGGTACAAAACAGTCTTATTAAAAAGTACTCTCAAAATCACTGAAAGTTATCGTTTTGAAATAATCAACACTTTTTAAAACACACTTTAACTGGTACCTTAACTAAATCCATAAAAGATATGCTTTCAACAAATATATTTTAAATAATTCAACATCTAAAATTAAAATGTATAATCAAAATTCAAAAATTGAGAGTAAAATTGTCGTAACAAAAAAATAATACGGTGACATATCTAAGTTTGCCAACTCAAAAAATTCTGGTGCGTTTATAGCTTCGAGATCCAAAAACACACATGAAAGATGGCACACCAAAAGGATGTTGGCTTGCTACCGTGTTTATTACAATCTAAAATTTTGTGTCGATGGTCTTGTTTCCTCTGAACATGTTATTATTGGTTAAGAACTCTTCTTCACTGTCACTACTATTTTCTTCCTAATCTATGGTGTCCCCTTTATTTATGAAGGATTTATCCACTTTGTGACTAATAGCCAACCCCTCGAATTTAACATACAACTCGATCATCGACACATGAGCTTGATTCTATCGATAGATCATTAATCTCCAGCATGGTGGCTTCATTGGTCACATTCATTACTTGAAATTGTATTACACCACCGAAAACTAACACGGGCTTCTTGTTTAAAATATTGCTGACTTTCTTTAAAAACTCACCGTATATATGTTGGCATAGTCTACTTTGTACTTCTACAAATGAAATTGTAACACCCTAATTACCCTAAGCCTTATATCATGTCGTAAAGCAAAGGATAACTAAAGGTCACGACAATTCTAAAGCTTATATATATATATATATATATAGAAAGAAATAGTAATACTAGAAGCTCAATGAAGGAATAAGTTCAAAACAGAGTTTCAAAAGCGCAAATGTTCACACGAAGCTAAAAGCATAAAGGTACAAGGTATAGATACAAGATAAGAAAGCATAAATAGATATATGAGTATAGTAGTGATGAGCGGATAATTTATACGCTTTTTGGCATTGTTTTTAGTATGTCTTTAGTAGAATCTAATTACTTTTAGGGATGTTTTCATTAGTTTTTATGTTAAATTCACATTTCTGGACTTTACTATGAGTATGTGTGTTTTTTTATGATTTCAGGTATTTTCTGGATGAAATTGAAGGACTTGAGCAAAAATCAGATTAGAGGTTGAAGAAGGACTACTGATGCTGTTGGATTCTGACCTCCCTACACTCAAAGTAAATGTTTTGGAGCTACAGAACTCAAAATGGCGCGCTTCCAATTGCGTTGGAAAGTAGACATCTAGGGCTTTCCAGAAATATATAATAATCTATACTTTGGCCGAGTTTAGATGACGCAAAAGGGCGTTGAACGCCAGTTATACGCTGCAGTCTGGAGTTAAACGCCAGAAACACGTCACGAACCAGAGTTGAACGCCAGAAACACGTTACAACCTGGCGTTCAACTCCAGAAAGAGCCTCTGCACGTGTAACATTCAAGCTCAGCCCAAGCACACACCAAGTGGGCCCCGGAAGTGGATTTATGCATCAATTACTTACTTCTGTAAACCCTAGTAACTAGTTTAGTATAAATAGGACTTTTTACTATTGTATTAGACATCTTGGGACGTCTAGTTCTTAGATCATAGGGGCTGGCCATTCGGCCATGCCTGAACTTTTCACTTATGTATTTTCAAATGGTAGAGTTTCTGCACTCCATAGATTAAGGTGTGGAGCTCTGCTGTTCCTCATGCATTAATGCAAAGTACTACTATTTTTCTATTCAATTCAACTTATTCTGCTTCTAAGATATTCATTCGCACTTCAATATGAATGTGATGAACGTGACAATCATCATCATTCCCCCACGAACGCGTGCCTGACAACCACTTCCGTTCTACCTTAGATTGAATGAGTATCTCTTGGATCTCTTAATCAGAATCTTTGTGGTATAAGCTAGATTGATGGCGGCATTCATGAGAGTCCGGAAAGTCTAAACCTTGTCTGTGGTATTCCGAGTAGGACTCTGGGATTGAATGACTGTGACGAACTTCAAACTCGCGAGTGCTGGGCGTAGTGACAGACGCAAAAGGAGGGTGAATCCTATTCCAGTATGATCGAGAACCTCAGATGATTAGCCGTGCTGTGACAGAGCATTTGGACCTTTTTCACAAGAGGATGCGATGCAGCCATTGACCACAGTGATGCCTCCAGATGATTAGCCATGCAGTGACAGCGCATCGGACCATTTTCACAGAGAGGATGAAAAGTAGCCATTGACAATGGTGATGTCCTTACATAAAGCCAGCCATGGAAAGGAGTAGGACTGATTGGATGAAGACAGCAGGAAAGCAGAAGTTCAGAGGAACGAAAGCATCTCTATACGCTTATCTGAAATTCTCACCAATGATATACATAAGTATTTCTATATGTATTTTCTGTTTATTTATTATTCTTATTCGAAAACTCCATAACCATTTGATATCCGCCTGACTGAGATCTACAAGATGACCATAGCTTGCTTCATACCAATAATCTCCGTGGGATCGACCCTTACTCACGTAAGGTTTTATTACTTGGACGACCCAGTGCACTTGCTGGTTAGTTGTATCGAAGTTGTGAATGAAAAACGATTTATTAAGACGTGCGTACAGAGTTTTTGGCGCCGTTGCCTGAGATTACAATTTTGTGCACCAAGTTTTTGGCGTCGTTGCCGGGGATTGTTCGAGTTTGGACAACTGACGGTTCATCGTGTTGCTCAGATTAGGTAATTTGCTTTTTGTTTTATTTTCAAAAATTTTTCAAAAAAAAAAATTTCAAAAATCTTTCAAAAATTTCTCATCTGTTTTCGAAAATTATTCTAAAATTTTTTAAGAATGAATTCTAGTGTTTCATGAAGCATGTTGAAGCCTGACTGGCTGTAAAGCCATGTCTAAATTTATTTGGACTGGGGCTTCCAACCCAACATTATCAAAAGCAAGCTAGTTATTGCTAATCCACCTGCTGCTGTTCCTGATCCACTTGATTTACATGCTAAAGCTTGACTGGCTATTAGCCATGTCTAACCCTCAGATTGGTGCTTTAGACTAAGAGTGCAAGATTTCTGGAATTCATATTAAAAATTTTGGAATCCTTATTTTTCTTTTTCACAAATAATTTTCGAAAAATAAAAAAAAATCATAAAATCATAAAAATCAAAAATATTTCATGTTTCTTGTTTGAGTCTTGAGTCAATTTTTAAGTTTGGTGTCAATTGCATACTCATCTTGCATTTTTCGAAAATTGCATTCATGCATTGCATTCATCATGATCTTCAAGTTGTTCTTGATAAACCTTCTTGATTGATCTTCATATTTTATTGTTTTGTGTCTTTTCTTGTTTTTCATGTGCATTTTTGCATTCATAGTGTCTGAACATGAAAGATTTCTAAGTTTGGTGTCTTGCATGTTTTCTTTGCATTAAAAATTTTTCAAAAATATGTTCTTGATGTTCATCATGATCTTCATAGTGTTCTTGGTGTTCATCTTGACATTCATAGCATTCTTGCATGCATTCATTGTTTTGATCCAAAATTTTCATGCATTGCATCATTTTCATGTTTTTTTCTCTCATAAAAAAAAATATCTTCTCCTTTTTCTTCTCATAAATTCAAAAATTTGAGTTGACTTTTTCAAAACTTTTTAAAATTTAGTTGTTTCTTATGAGTCAAATTAAATTTTCAATTTAAAAATCTTATCTTTTTCAAAATCTTTTTCAAAAATCAAATCTTTTTCATTTTTCTTATTTATTTTCAAAAATTTTAAAAATATTTTTCAAAAATCTTTTCTTAATTTTATCTTATAATTTTCGAAAATATTATCAACAATTAATGTTTTGATTCAAAAATTTCAAGTTTGTTACTTGCTTGTTAAGAAAGATTCAAACTTGAAGTTCTAGAATCATATCTTGTGATTTCTTGTGAATCAAGTCATTAATTGTGATTTTAAAAATCAAATCTTTTTCAAAATTAATTTCAATCATATCTTTTCAAAAATATCTTTTTATCTTATCTTTTTCAAAATCATATCTTTTTCAAAAATTTGAGTTTTAAAATATCTTCTCTAACTTCTTATCTTCTTATCTTTTCAAAAATTGATTTTCAAAATTTGTTTCAACTAACTAACTAATTTTTTGTTTATTTCTTATCTTTTTCAAAACTACCTAACTAACTCTCTCTCTCTAATTTTCGAAAATATCTCCCTCTTTTTCAAAAATTCTTTTTTATTAACTAGTTGTTTCAAAATTCAACTTTAATTTATTTCTTCTTCTAATTTTCGAAAATCACTAACCATTTTTCAA
Organism: Arachis hypogaea; assembly: GCF_003086295.3. NCBI lineage: Eukaryota > Viridiplantae > Streptophyta > Magnoliopsida > Fabales > Fabaceae > Arachis > Arachis hypogaea. Next base: position 108,829,300 of record NC_092048.1, read on the forward strand.
AAATAATTTTTGAAAATTTTCTTTCTCTCTCATCTCCTTCTATTTATTTATTCATCTACTAACACTTCTCTTCATCTCACATCTCTGCTCTCCTCACCCTTGTGTTTCTTTCCTTACATTACATTCTTTTCTTCTTCTTTTCTTCTACTCACACAGGGACCTCTATACTGTGGTAAAAAAGATCCCTATTATTATTTTTCTGTTCCCTCTTTTCATATGAGCAGGAGCAAGGACAAGAATATTCTTGTTGAAGCAGATCCAGAACCTGAAAGGACTCTGAAGAGGAAACTAAGAGAAGCTAAATTACAACAATCCAGCAAGCACCTTTCAGAAATTTTTGAACAAGAAGAGGAGATGGTAGCCAAAAATAATAATAATGCAAGGAGGATGCTTGGTGACTTTACTGCACCTAATTCCAATTTACATGGAAGAAGCATCTCCATTCCCACCATTGGAGCAAACAATTTTGAGCTTAAACCTCAATTAGTTTCTCTTATGCAACAAAACTACAAGTTTCATGGACTTCCATCTGAAGATCCTTTTCAGTTCTTAACTGAATTCTTGTAGATCTGTGATACTGTTAAGACTAATGGAGTAGATCCTGAAGTCTACAGGCTCATGCTTTTCCCTTTTGCTGTGAGAGACAGAGCTAGAATATGGTTGGACTCTCAACCTAAGGATAGCCTGAACTCTTGGGATAAGCTGGTCAAGTCTTTCTTAGCCAAGTTCTTTCACTCCTCAAAAGCTGAGCAAGCTTAGAGTGGATGTTCAAACCTTCAGACAGAAGGAAGGTGAATCCCTCTATGAAGCTTGGGAGAGATACAAGCAACTGACCAAAAAGTGTCCTTCTGACATGCTTTCAGAATGGACCATCTTGGATATATTCTATGATGGTCTGTCTAAATTAGCTAAGATGTCATTGGATACTTCTGCAGGTGGATCCATTCACCTAAAGAAAATGCCTGCAGAAGCTCAAGAACTCATTGACATGGTTGCTAATAACCAGTTCATGTACACTTCTGAGAGGAATCCTGTGAGTAATGGGACGCCTATGAAGAAGGGAGTTCTTGAAATTGATACTCTGAATGCTATATTGGCTCAGAATAAAATATTGACTCAGCAAGTCAATATGATTTCTCAGAGTCTGAATGGAATGCAAGCTACATCCAACAGTACTCAAGAGGCATCTTCTGAAGAAGAAGCTTATGATCCTGAAAACCCTGCAATAGCAGAGGTGAATTACATGGGTGAACCATATGGAAACACCTATAATATCTCATGGAGAAATCACCCAAATCTCTCATGGAAGGATCAACAAAAGCCTCAACAAGGCTTTAATAATGGTGGAAGAAACAGGTTTAACAGTAGTAAACCTTTTCCATCATCTTCTCAGCAACAGACAGAGAACTCTGAACAAAATACCTCTAATTTAGCAAATTTAGTCTCTGATCTATCTAAGGCCACTCTGAGTTTCATGAATGAAACAAGGTCCTCCATTAGAAATTTAGAGGCACAAGTGGGCCAGCTGAGTAAAAGGATCACTGAAATCCCCCCTAGTACTCTCCCAAGCAATACAGAAGAAAATTCAAAAGGAGAGTGCAAGGCCATTGAAATGACCATCATGGCCGAATCCAAGGAGGAAGGGGAGGATGTGAATCCCAAGGAGGAAGACCTCCTTGGACGTCCTGTGATCAATAAGGAGTTTCCCTCTGAGGAACCAAAGGAATCTGAGACTCATCTAGAGACCATAAAGATTCCATTGAACCTCCTTATGCCATTCATGAGCTCTGATGAGTATTCCTCTTTTGAATAGAATGAGGATGTTACTGAAGAGCAAGTTACCAAGTTCCTTGGTGCAATCATGAAGCTGAATGCCAATTTATTTGGTAATAAGACTTGGGGAGATGAACCTCCCCTGTTCACCAATGAACTAAATGCATTGGATCAACTGAGATTGCCTCAGAAGAAACAGGATCCTGGAAAGTTCTTGATACCTTGTACCATAGGCACTATGACCTTTGAAAAGGCCCTATGTGACCTTGGGTCAGGAATAAACCTCATGCCACTCTCTGTAATGGAGAAACTTGGAATCTTTGAGGTACAAGCTGCTAAAATCTCATTAGAGATGGCAGACAATTCCAGAAAACAGGCTTATGGACAAGTAGAGGACATGTTAGTAAAGGTTAAAGACCTTTACATCCCTGCTGATTTCATAATCCTAGATACTGGGAAGGATGAGGATGAATCCAACATCCTTGGAAGACCCTTTCTAGCCACAGCAAGAGCTGTGATTGATGTTAACAGAGGCGAACTAGTCCTTCAATTGAATGAGGACTCCCTTGAGTTTAAAACTCAAGGACATCCTTCTGTAAACATGGAAAAGAGGCACAGTAAGCTCCTCTCAAAACAGAGTCAACCAGAGCCCCCACAGTCAAACTCTAAGTTTGGTGTTGGGAGGCCACAACCAAACTCTAAGTTTGGTGTTGAATTCCCATATCCAAATTCTAAGTTGGGTGTTGGGGAGTCTCAACAATGCTCTGAACATCTGTGAGGCTCCATGAGAGCCCACTGTCAAGCTATTGACATTAAAGAAGCACTTGTTGGGAGGAAACCCAATTTTTTTTTAATTATATTTTTATTAGTTATATGTCTTTATAAGTTCATGATCATGTGGAGTCACAAAATAAATCAAAAAATTAAAAACAGAATCAAAAATAGCAGAAGAAAAATCACACCCTGGAGGAGGATCTTACTGGCGTTTAAATGCCAGTAAGGAGCATCTGGCTGGCGTTCAACGCCAGAACAGAGCATGGATCTGGCGTTGAATGCCAGAAACAAGCAGCATCCTGGCGTTCAGACGCCAGAAATGCACAGTGAGGAAAGCTGGCACTGAACGCCAGAAATATGCTGCATCTGGGCGCTGAACGCCCAGAACAAGCATCAATTCGGCATTTAAACGCCAGAATTGTATGCAAAGGCGTTTTACATGCCTAATGGGTGCATGGATGTAAATCCTTGACACCTCAGGATCTGTGGACACCACAGGTTCATCTCAGGATCTATGAATCTCACAGGATCCCCACCCACCTCACCCTCTCTCTCTCCATTCATGGTTTATCCCTTCTGTTTTCCATTCACCACTCACATCCATACACATATCCCTCCATCTCCTGCATATCTTCTTCTTCTTCTTCTATTCTTTCTTCTTTTACTCGAGGGCAAGCAACATTCTAAGTTTGGTGTGGTAAAAGCATAAGCTTTTTGTTTTTCCATTACCATTGATGACACCTAAGACCGGAGAAACCTCTAGAAAAGGGGAAGGGAAGACAAAGGCTTCCACCTCCGAGTCATGGGAGATGGAAAGATTCATCTCAAGGGTCTATAGCTCAGTGGTAGAACATGTGGTTGCAAATCAAGAGATCCCTGAGATACCTCAGGGGATGCACTTCCCTCCACATAATTATTGGAAGCAACTGAGGATAGGAATAGAAAAAAGCAATGAGGGAGGAGCAACAAAGACAAGGAAGAGACATAGAAGAGCTCAAGGACATCATTGGTTCCTCAAGAAGGAAACGCCACCATCACTAAGGTGGACTTATTCCTTGTTCTTAAATTCTCTGTTTTTTGTTTTCTTTATGTTAAGTGCTTATCTAAGTTTGTGTCTTATTACATGATCATTAGTAGTTAGTAACTATGTCTTAAAGTTATGAATGTCCTATGAATCCATCACCTCTCTTAAATGAAAAATGTTTTAATTCAAAAGAACAAGAAGTACATGAGTTTCAAATTTATCCTTGAACTTAGTTTAATTATATTGATGTGGTGACAATACTTTTTGTTTTCTGAATGAATGCTTGAACAGTGCATATGTCTTTTGAAGTTGTTGTTCATGAATGTTAAATATGTTGGCTCTTGAAAGAATGATGAACAGGAGACATGTTATTTGATAATCTGAAAAATCATAAAAATAATTCTTGAAGCAAGAAAAAGCAGCAAAGAACAAAGCTTGCAGAAAAAAAAAATATATATATAGCGAAAAAAAAAAGAAGAAAAAAAAGCAAGCAGAAAAAGCCAAAGCTCTTAAAACCAAAAGGCAAGAGCAAAAAGCCAATAGCCTTTAAAACCAAAAGGCAAGGGTAATAAAAAGGATCCAAGACTTTGAGCATCAGTGGATAGGAGGGCCAAAAAGGAATAAAATCCTGGCCTAAGCGGCTAAACCAAGCTGTCCCTAACCATGTGCTTGTGGCGTGAAGGTGTCAAGTGAAAACTTGAGACTGAGCGGTTAAAGTCAAGGTCCAAAGCAAAAACAGAGTGTGCTTAAGAATCCTGGACACCTCTAATTTGGGACTTTAGCAAAGCTGAGTCACAATCTGAAAAGGTTCACCCAGTTATGTGTCTGTGGCATTTATGTATCCGGTGGTAATACTGGAAAACAAAGTGCTTAGGGCCACGGCCAAGACTCATAAAGTAGCTGTGTTCAAGAATCATCATACTGAACTAGGAGAATCAATAACACTATCTGAACTCTGAGTTCCTATAGATGCCAATCATTCTGAACCTCAATGGATAAAGTGAGATGCCAAAACTATTCAAGAGGCAAAAAGCTACAAGTCCCGCTCATCTGATTGGAGCTATGTTTCATTAATATTTTGGAATTTATAGTATATTCTCTTTTTTTATCCTATTTGATTTTCAGTTGCTTGGGGACAAGCAACAATTTAAGTTTGGTATTGTGATGAGCGGATAATTTATACGTTTTTTGGCATTATTTTTAGTATGTTTTTAGTAGAATCTAGTTACTTTTAGGGATGTTTTCATTAGTTTTTATGTTAAATTCACATTTCTGGACTTTACTATGAGTTTGTGTTTGTGTGTTTTTCTGTGATTTCAGGTATTTTCTGGCTGAAATTGAAGGACTTGAGCAAAAATCAGATTCAGAGGTTGAAGAAGGACTGCTGATGCTGTTGGATTCTGACCTCCCTGCACTCAAAGTGGATTTCCCGGAGCTACAGAATTCAAAATGGCGCGCTTTCGATTGCGTTGGAAAGTAGACATCCAGGGCTTTCCAGCAATATATAATAGTCCATACTTTGGCCGAGTTTAGATGATGCAAAAGGGCGTTGAACGCCAGTTATACGCTACAGTTTAGAGTTAAACGCCAGAAACACGTCACGAACCAGAGTTGAACGCCAGAAACACGTTACAACCTGGCGTTCAACTCCAGAAAGAGCCTCTGCACGTGTAACATTCAAGCTCAGCCCAAGCACACACCAAGTGGGCCCCGAAAGTAGATTTATGCATCAATTACTTACTTCTGTAAACCCTAGTAACTAGTTTAGTATAAATAGGACTTTTTACTATTGTATTAGACATCTTGGGACATCTAGTTCTTAGATCATGGGGGCTGGCCATTCGGCCATGCCTGAACCTTTCACTTATGTATTTTCAAACGGTAGAGTTTCTGCACTCCATAGATTAGGGTGTGGAGCTCTGCTGTTCCTCATGAATTAATGCAAAGTACTACTATTTTTCTATTCAATTCAACTTATTCCGCTTCTAAGATATTCATTCGCACTTCAATATGAATGTGATGAACATGACAATCATCATCATTCCCCCACGAACGTGTGCCTGACAACCACTTCCGTTCCACCTTAGATTGAATGAGTATCTCTTGGATCTCTTAATCAGAATCTTCGTGGTATAAGCTAGATTGATGGCGGCATTCATGAGAGTCCGGAAAGTCTAAACCTTGTCTGTGGTATTCCGAGTAGGACTCTGGGATTGAATGACTGTGATGAACTTCAAACTCGCGAGTGCTGGGCGTAGTGACAGACGCAAAAGGAGGGTGAATCCTATTCCAGTATGATCGAGAACCTCAGATGATTAGTCGTGCTATGACAGAGCATTTGGACCTTTTTCACAAGAGGATGGGATGCAGGCATTGACCACGGTGATGTCTCCAGATGATTAGCCATGCAGTGACAGCGCATCGGATCATTTTAACAGAGAGGATGAAAAGTAGCCATTGACAATGGTGATGTCCTTACATAAAGCCAGCCATGGAAAGGAGTAGGACTGATTGGATGAAGACAGCAGGAAAGCAGAAGTTCAGAAGAACGAAAGCATCTCTATACGCTTATCTGAAATTCTCACCAATGATATACATAAGTATTTCTATCTGTATTTTCTGTTTATTTATTATTATTATTCGAAAACTCCGTAACCATTTGATATCCGCCTGACTGAGATCTACAAGATGACCATAGCTTGCTTCATACCAACAATCTCCGTGGGATCGACCTTTACTCACGTAAGGTTTTATTACTTGGACAACCCAGTGCACTTGCTGGTTAGTTGTATCGAAGTGGTGAATGAAAAACGATTTATTAAGACGTGCGTACAGAGTTTTTGGCGCCGTTGCCTGAGATCACAATTTCGTGCACCAAGTAGTCATAAGGAACTAGCCTCAGTCCGCAGAGTTTAGGCCAACTAGTTATATACAGACATACAAGATCTTGAAAGTGAAACAGCATATACAATAATCTCTCTCAAAGTTAGCCTCTAAGGCAAATAAAATACAAAAGTGAGAGTACAAACTAAAGTATCCAAAAGAATCTAAAAGATAACCAAGATCCTCCGCTCTGTCACCCCATCTCGCAACTCACCGAGGTGGGTTACGACTTGCATCTGAAAAACAACAACAGAATATGGTATGAGAACTCGAGGTTTTCAGTATGGTAACAGTGCCCAGTAATGTAAGATATAAGACTCCGGGATGCCAGAGGCAATCCTAGAGCTTCTTATCAATCATGAGATTCAACTTAAAGCATAACTAAATATAAAACCATCACTTTAAAACCATAATAAAATAAGGGAATCTAACTTAGGGATTTTATAATCTAACATTTACACCGCTATCCCACAGCCTTCGCCAGCCTAACGTCCATGCAATCCCATCACCACCGCCTTCCGAACCTCCTCAATCCCAGCAGAAAACACAAGTAATAGCAATACAAGTAAAGCATAAGTATAATCATGTATATCAAGTAATTCAAGAAATAACTACGTATGTTATACAATTAGGTAAACAATGCAAGTCAGCAAAGCAAGCAAACAGATAAAATATGCACATGATGAATGCCTCTCCTATTTAGCTATGATATCACATCGTCGGTTCAACTTCCAACCCGACACATCCCCATGGGATTGTTGCATTTCGATCACGTATATAGCTACGGGAACCCCCCACGGATATAGTGTTGGGGACACTCCTGTGATCCGAAAGGATGCAAGCGAGATACTCTGTCACAGACCTCACATCTCAACGTAAGCGGGACTAACCACCGCCCTTACACTGCCAGGCGCATAGCGTCTCAATAATCTCAGTATAAAATAATCTGTGTTTTTCAGAAATCATTTTCAGTACTCCATCATCTCACTCAACTAATCCATGCTCAGTACTTTAGAAACCTAAGGTTCCGTCTTCTAAACTTTTTACCTGCAATTATCTAGTTAACTTACTTATGATATTCTCTATGTTTCAAAGCCTAAAAACAAGTTAAGACACCCTAGATAAGCTTTACGGAAGTTCACAAGCATGCCGGAAAGGTAAAACAGTTAAAAATAAGGTTTTCTTAAAAGAATAGGGCAGTGTGCATACGTATAGGGTTGTATGTACGCACTCCTAAAATAGTTTTCTCAAGTGTGCGTACGCATAGAGGCGTGCGTATGCACACAAAGTAAAATTTTACATTTTGTGTGCACGCATGGAAATTACAAAACGTGCGTGTGCGTACCAAAACGTGCGAACGCTCCCAACAGTAGGCATATCCCTGTGTGAGTGCACACCAGAGAGTGCGTACGCACGTTTTCAAATTTTTACAGGGTGTGTGTGCACACAAGGGTTGTGTACGCACAAGTAAAAATATGGCCCCTGCTCAGAGCACGTGCACAACAGTGTGCGTGTGCACACAAACCAGAACTCACAATTTCTGCAACATCACAGAAATAAGATTTTTGGCACCAACTTCCAATGATCATATCTTTTTGTACAAAATTCTGATTTCCACAAAATATATACCGTTTTAAAGCTCTTTAAATTGTCTTTACTTTTATATGAAATTGAATCAATTTCAAAAACGGTAGCTCAAGATATGATCCGTCAAAGTTTACCAAAAATTAGTTTTTACCAAAAGTTCACTAGGTTCTCAAACCTTCAAAATTCACAACCAAACCAATTCAAAGCTCACTCAATTTCACTATACAACCCTACCAAATACTATACTTTACCTTTCCATTCCAACTCAATCAATTCAACATCTAACTAAATCCATTCATCCACCATAAATCCAACAATTTCTACAATTTCTACATCAAGATTCCAATATCAACAACTTTAACATAATCTCACTACTCATAAGTAGCACTTTTCCTATCTCAACATCAACAAACATCATAATTCATTATCATTCCACTCAATCATCATTATTCCACCCAACTTCATAATTCAACATCATCATTTACCATAATCATTACAATCATCAAAATCATCACACATCATAATTATCAACAATCAATTTTGATCCTATCCTATGGTCCACTAGCCTAAGTGTCCAGAAATATTATATATTACATAGAGAAAATCGAAACTATACTTTGGCTGATTCCCAATATGTGCTATACACCAAATTTGTGTCCACACCAAGTCTCCAAACACCAACAATTAATCCAAAGCTCCAATAATTCACAAGTCAAGCTAGACATACATAATTTTATCATAAATCAACACCTAGGGTTCATCAATTTTACAAATTTATAAGGCAAAGAGTTTTCTTACCTTCTTCGATGGTGTTTGGGGGACAAACCACCAATAGCCCAACCTTAGATACTACTTAATTAATCAAAACACAAAAAATTTACTCAAAATCAACACCCACATTTTTGAATTTGTTAGGGCTGCAGAAAAGAAAGGAAACATCGAAATCTTACCAAAACAAGTTAGATGAAACTAACAGGATCGGCAAGAGCTTCGCGTAACCAAAAAAGGCATGTGAATCAGTTGGTGGTGAATAGTGACACTCCCCCTTTCTTCTCTCAATCCATGCAGCTGTAATGTTAAGTTATGAAGGGTTATGATGCTGAAATGGCCTCACTTAAGGGTATATATGTGTTGGGCTTGGGCCCAACTTGGGTCCCGTCAAACCCGTTAGCATTTTTTGCCCGTTTGGCCCAACTTTGGGCCAAACTTTTAAAATTAGCATCCGGTTTTAAACTTTAATTATTTTCCTAAGTTTTTCTACAGTTTTTACTGCTCTCACATAGTACCAGACATATTTAAGCTGGTACTGCTGGCTAATTTATCGGTATGTGTTTTTACGCAGTTTTTCGCAGAAAATTATATTTTCCAACTTAGAAAAATCTACTGAGTCCAAAAATCATATTAAAATTTTTTAATTAAGATTCTAAATTTTTAGATCCTATTTTGGGCAATTAATTTAATTAATTAAGTGTTTAATTAGTTCCGGTTCTTGCATTCTCCCCACCAAATAAGAAATTTTGTCCCCAAAATTTAGTGTTTACCTGAGAATAGCTCGGGATAATCCTTCTGCATCTCAGACTCCAATTCCCAAGTATGCTCCTCCACTCCCGCACTTCAAGAAATTTTGACCAACTGAACTTTTTTTCCATGTAACTTCTTTACGCTAGTCTCATCAATTCACACCGGTGTTACTTGAAAGGTTAAGTTCTCCTTCAGCTCAACCGATTCGGGCTCTAACACATGAACCGCATCCGATGTGTACTTACAGAGTTGTGACATGTGGAATACGTCATGTAAGTTAGGCAAATGCGTCGGCAATGCTACTTGATATGTCATTGGCCTGATTTGCCTCAAAATCTCAAACGGTCCTATATTCCTCGTATTCAACTTCTTCGTCTTAATCGCCCTTTCAATCCCAGTTGTCGGAGTAACCTTCAGAAATACATGATCGCCTACTTCAAATTCCAACGGCTTTCTTCTCTGATTTGCATAACTTTTCTGTCGGCTTTATATAGTTAAAATCTAGCTCTAATCTTTTTAATCTTCTCAGTAGTCTCTACTACCAAATATGCCCTAACACACTTACTTCACCAGCTTCATACTGACACAGTGGAGACTGGCACTTTTGTCCATACAAAGCCTCATACGGAGCCATCCTAATGCTCGCATGAAAGCTGTTGTTGTACACAAACTCCACCAATGGCATGTAACGGTCCCAACTTCCCGGTTGATCCAAGACATGTGCCCTTAGCATATCCTCCAACGTCTGAATAGTCCTTTTCGACTGTCCATCTGTTTGCAGATGACATGCCGTGCTGAGACATAGTCTCGTACCGAAAGCTCTTTGGAAAGCTCCCCAAAACCTTGATGTGAATCAGGGATCACGGTCCGACACTATGCTCGATGGCACACCGTGCAACCTTCCAATCTCCTTAATGTACAACCTTGCCAATTCTTCCATAGAGTAGTTCACTTGGACAGGCAAAAAGTGAGCGGACTTGGTTAAGCGATCCACCTTCACCCAAACCGCATCAAATTCTGACCTAGTCCTAGGCAAACTGGTCACAAAATCTATTGCAATTCCTTTCCACTTCCACCGAGGAATCTCAAGTGGCTGTAACATTCCCGACAGTCTCTGGTGTTCTATCATCACCTTCTGACACGTCAGACACTTAGATACAACTGTTATAACACCCCAAATTTTTGAAAAATTAAATAATGAGTTATTCATGATTTATTATTTTATTTAAAAAAATTATTCCCCTAAAAGTAATTAGATTAAATTTTATGATACTTTGAGTTTAAAATTTGTTAGAATTTTTAAATAATTTTTATTATAATGAGATATTTCTAGAAAAATAAAAGAATTATTATTATTATTATTATTATTATTATTATTATTATTATTATTATTATTATTATTATTATTATTATTATTATTATTATTATTACTTGGTTCTATTCAACAAACCAAACCATTAAGGGAATAAAATAAAAGAGATTGAAAACATGTAATTCATACATATATATATAATAATGACACATGTATTCTTTACTTTATTATTCTTGACACCTAATAACATCTAAATGCCACAAATCTTCAAATTTCACCATCACCCTTTACTCATCTTTATTTCCCTTCCTTCATCACCGAACTGCACTTGGAAAAGAAAGAAAGAGAGACCGAGAGTGTGGGTGAGAAAAATCATGGAACTTCTGAGCTTTCAGCTTCGATTTCTTGAGATCTATAAGTCTAATAAAAAATCTAATCCGATAAAAGTGTTCGTATCTTCCTCTTCTACACGTTGGCATCACTTTTGTTCAATAGAAGTTAATGGTGACGTAGCTCCCCTTCCTCTTGAGTTCGGCCAATTGGAGTTCTAGGAGGTACAGGTAATTTCTGACGTTTTCTTCCTCGGCAACTCGGTCAGAAAGCAGCTTTGAGTATTTTGATTTCGTATGGAGGTAGGGTTTGATAATTTTATAATAATTAAATGTGAATTGGATGAGTAAATGTTGGTTTGATTGATTATTGTTTGAGTTTGATTAAGTTTATGTTGAATTATTATTGTTTGTTTGAGATTTTAGGTTGGCTATGTATGAACAGCCAGCTTGGGTATTTTGGTGATTTTGGCGCTGTTGTGGTGTGGTATTTTGAGAAAATTGATGAGATTTGGTGGTTGAAAGATTGAATAAAAAACTATAAAAAATCGGTAACTGTAAAGCTCAAAAATAGACTTAAAAATCAAGTAGAAAACTTGAAGAATTTGATGAACGTCTACCATAGTAGAGTAGATAGAAAAGAAGGTATTAATTAAAAGGATCTCTGCCGCAATAGAGTAAAGAGCAAAGATTAAAGAGAAATTGAGTTCTGTTTGGGCCTTAGTGCCAAGTATCTAGTAAGGACGGCGATGCGTAACGCTCACTGAAGACCGAAAAAAAGGTTCTCCCATGAGGACGGCGATGCGTAACGCTCATGCAGGGGACGTTGGTTGAGATAAGGACGACGGTACGAAACGCTTATCTCAGGACCAGTGTCAGAAATCGGGCAACAAACCGACATATGAGCTCTTGGCGTGTATAGGACTAGACATGCATCATACTTGTTTGTACATATTTATTTGTGATTGTGTTTTCTACGATTGTGTGTGCTTGTGATTGGATTCTATGTTCTGTAATTGCTGAGTTAGATTATACTTTGTTGACTGCTATAATTGACTGAGAACATAGTAGAACAAACTTAACTTCTATCCTCGACCCTACTAAGAACTTCCCAATTCTTACCCCCTATTTCCACCCCTTTCAGCTACAAGTGCAAAGATTTAGTGTGGAGCTATAGAAGCATAGAAGATTGTGTTTACAAGTTCAGTTCTTAGATTTTATTTCCCCCTCATCGTTTACTGTTTTGGTTTTTAGACGAGTAGGACTTGCATTTGAGGATCTTGAATAAGTCAATGTATATATATTGCTACGTGAATATATATATTTTTGTGATTAAGTGGTTTAAAATAAAGAATATTTGTTTTCTTAATTAAAGTTTCGTTTCGTATTCGCAAAGGCTCGATATTAAATAAAGATAGTATAAATTAACAAGGTTTAAAGGCAAGTAATGCCTGAGCTTTTAGTACGATCATGAGGTGCTAAAAGTTAGGGTGTTACAACTGTAGCTACATCATTTTTCATCCCAAGCCACCAGAACATCTTCTTTAGATCATAGTACATCTTCGTACCTCCTGGATGAATAGAAAACCCACTGTTATGAGCTTCCGACAACAACTCTTATTTCAAACTCCCAACATTCTGCACACAAATTCTCCCCTTATACCTCCACAACCCTTCATCATCCTTAGTAAACTCTCCATGCCTCTTCTGTAAAAACCAGAGTTTTCACATAAAATTCTTTTAATAAAATAATAATTTTTAAGTACCCTAATAATGGAAATTATCGTCGGTCTATATTTTCTCTTATAGAAAAGAATTACTTCGTTGTAAGCATAGCTCCAAACTAACAAACAACTCTCGCATCAAATTTAAATTGGTTTTGTCATGAGTACAAACCCCAATAAAAATTTACCAAAGTATTTAGACTCCGGATCGTCTCACAAGGAATTGAAATGAAGTGGTCAATTATTGGCTATGAAGGAACAAGGGGTTCGATTTTATAAAAGGGCAAAGAAATAAATGACAAGAAAAGTAAATCAAGAAAGCAATTAGAGAAAGCAATTAATAAAGAGAGACATTCATGGCAAGGATCGAGAATGTAGGCTTTCTATCCTAGTCACTAATAACAATAATTATCAAGAATTTATCTTATTTCGTCATCCCCAATGTTGGAAGAAGGTGTAAGTTATCTTCCATGAGAAAAAGTCAAACAAGACTAGCTAATCTCAATTCAAAAATCCTAATCAACTCACTAATTGAATTAGCAAAAGATTAGAGTCAACGGAAATCAAACTAGCTAACAACTCTAGATCACCAACATGAGTTGGGTCTTAGTGACTCAAGATCACCTAATTTCTCTTTCCAAGCCAAGAGTGCTCAAAATCTACTCTAACATCCAACCAAGCATTTTGTCAAACACTTGGAAGGCATAAAAGGAAAGCATAGTAAATGTGCAAGAATAATAAAATCTAACAACTACCAATTGCAAAGAAAGTATAATTCTCAACTCAAATTAACAATAAAAGAATATCAAACATCAAATTTTATTAAATGTGAACCAAATCTAACATGAGCATTCATGAACATAAAAGAGAGCATAAAAGGAAAATTAACACTACAAACCATGAGAATGAAAGAGTAGAAGCAAGAATTCATAAAGAAAACAAGATGAAAACATGAAATTGGACCTAGATCTAAGATGGAAATATCCTAAGAACCCTAATTCTAGAGAGAAGAGGGGACTTCTCTCTCTCTCTAGAAACTAAACTATATGATGCTAAGCTACAACTAAGTGCTCCCCCTTGCTCAATCTTCAATTCTGCATCAAATACCCTCAGAAACGAGTTAGATTTGGGCCTGGGCAGCTCAGAAATCGCCTCCAGCTATTTCATTTTAAGTGGGTCACGTGCCGAGCGTCACGTGTGCGCGTGGTTGACACGTGCGCGTCGATGGCCGAAACCTCTACTTACGCGTATGCGTGCATTACGCGTGCGTGTGGCCCTCAATTCTCCATTTTGCTCATTTCTTCATGAATTCTCTACTTGCATGCTTTCCTCTTCATTTCTTCCATCCAATACTTGCCTTATGAACCTGAAATCACTCAACAAACACATCAAGGCATCGAATGGAATTAAAGTGAATTAAAATCACCAATTTAAGGGCCTAAAAACCATGTTTTTACACTTAAGCATAAATTAAGGGAGAATTACAAAACCATGCTATTTCATTGAATAAATGTGAGAAAAGGTGATAAAATTCCCCAAAATAAACACAAGCTAAACCACAAAATTGGGGTTTATCAAACCTCTCCACACTTAAACTAAGCATGTCCTCATGCTAAAATCAAGAAAGAAGCAAAGGGTATCAACATTTATTCAATGCAACTAACTATATGCAACCTACCCAAAAGTTTTAATTTGAAAATAAAAAGGTAAAATTTGATTTTAATGAATTTTTCTGAGTTGGAAAATGTATTTTTTTGAAAAGTTTTTGTAAAAATGCATACTAGCGGTTAAGCCGGCAGTATCGGCTCTAGTCTGTCCAGTACCGCGTATTTTGGAAAATAAGATTTTGAAAATTGAATTATTGTTTTGAAAGATTAAAAATAATTTAGAATTAAAAACTGGGCACTAATCCTAAAGATTTTTGGCCCAAAGTAGGCCAAACGGACCTAAAACGCTAACGGATTGGACTAGGCCCAAACCGGACCCAAGGCCCAACATATATAAGGCCAATTAATGAGCATTCAGTTCATTTTGACCTAACTTAAGAGAGAGGAGTGCAGATTTGAGATGAGAGGAGAAGGGGGTAATGTCACTATTCATCCTCACCTTCTAGGAGCCATAACCTGAGCTACGGAGCTTCGATTGATGAGTCGTTTGTGGCCACGCGAAGCTCTTGTCGAGCTCTTCGATTCTATAAAGTTTTGTGGTGAGTATTTCTATGTACTCTGCCCAGTTTTTGTTTTCCCCTTTGAACTCGAAAATAGCTTTGGATTTTTGAGTTTCCTTGTGTTTTGGTTGTTTAGGGGTGATCTAGCAATGAAGTATTATTGGATTTTGCCCTTAATCTTGTTGGGTAAGGTAAGGTTTTACTAAACCCTTGTGTTTAGTTGTTTTTGTTAACCCTAAGCTTGATGTTGGTATGTTGTATGTGTATGGCTTGATAGTTGGTGAGTCTTGGAGGTGGTATTGGTGCTTGAGGCTTGTTGATCTTGTTGGAATCAAGCTTTTGGTGTTTTACGCATATTGGGAATCGGCCAAGGTATGGTTTCGATTTTCTTTATATAATATATAATGTTTCTGGACACTTATGCTAGTTGACCTTATGATAGGATTGAATTGATTATATTTGATCATGATTGGGATGTTGATAATGATTGCTAATGTTTAGATTAATTGATGAGGAGTATGAATATTGATGTTGATGACAATTGGTGAAGGATGTGAGTTTTATGAGGATAATTTGAGGAATAAAGATTATGATGGATTTGGTTAATGTTAGATATTATTTGGTGATGATGATCGGAATTGATGAGGATTTGTTTTGGTTGTTGATGTTGTTGTTGGTTGATGATGATTATGAGTGTGGATTTATGATTGAATTGAAAATTATGGATTGGTAGTGATATATGGTGTAATAGTTGAGTGATTTAGGTGTGAAATTAAGGGGAATGATATGAAATGGTAAGATGTTATGTGTGGTGGTGTTTTATGAAGATTAAGTAGGATTTGTTTTAGTTTTGAATTGAGAGTTGGTTAAAATTGAGGTTTAGATATTTTTGGTAAAAATGGATTTTTGGTGAACTTTGACAGATCATATCTTGAGCTACAATTTTTGAAATTGAATGATTTTTATATCAAATTAAAGATAATTTAAAGAACTTTAAAATAGTATAGATTTTGTAGAAACTGGAATTTTGTAGAGAAATATATGATCGTCGGAAGTTGGTGCCAGAAATATGAATTCTGTGATGTTGCATAATTTGTTATTTCTAGTTTGTGTGCGCACGCACACGTCCATGCTCATCTTACAAATTTTGCAAGTTTTGCGTACGCACAGCCCCGTGCGTACACACACGCTGGAAGGTGCATTCTATTGAGGGCGTTTGCACGTATCGGTGCGTGTAAGCAGAATGGAAATTTTTACTCTCTATGCGTACGCACAACCCTATGCTTACGCACACTGCCCTGTTTTTCAATAAAAACCTTGTTTTTAACCGTTTTACCTTTCCGGCAAGCTTGAAAACTTCTGTAACACTTTTTTAAAACCTTTTTGCCAGTTTTAGGATCTTGAATCAAGGGAGACAATAATAAAGGAATAAAAGGGTATTTTTAGTTATGAGTCTAGAGCTAGTGACATAGGTATGGAAGGTTTGTGTATTTTCTAGTTTGAATTGGTGAATGTTGAGTTGTGAAGTCTATGATTGAAGAGATTATTAAGAAAAGAGAATGCTTATGATGAATTTGAAAAGTGGAAACCAGTGATGGGATGGATTATGATGAGTTGAGGGCTTGGAAATGAATGAGGAAATTATTGGATTATATGGGAGTGTATGAAGCCTATATCTCCAACGTGGCAGATTTCTCCACTATATGAATAGTTGTTGTTGAGAGTGTGCGGAGCCTATATCTCCAGCGTGGCAGATTTCTCTGCTGTATGAGTACTTGTTGTTGAGAGTGTGCGGGACCTACATCCTTGGCGTGGCAGATTTCTCTGCTGCATGAGTGTGCGGGGCCTATATCCCTGGCGTGACAGATTTTTCTGCTGCATGAGTAGTTGTGGTTGTTTCCTTCTCTGCTACGTAAAGTGTGTGGGGCCTATATCCCTAGCGTAGTAGACTCCCTGCTACATGAGTGTGCAGGGCACTATATCTCTGGCGTGGCAAAAAAGGCTACATCCGAAAGGATGTGTTGAGTTGGCATTTACAGACCGACAAGTGATATCACGAGCCAATAGGACAGGCATTCATCATATGCATCTCTTATGTGCTTATTTGCTTTGATTACTTGAGTTTGCCTAATTGTGTAATATGACTACTTGCTTCTTGAATTACTTGTTATATATGATTATTACCTGTGTTTTACTTGCTTGCATTATCTGTGATTGTCTGGTGCTGAGGAGGTTAGGTAGGCGGCGGCAATGTGATCGCTCGGTGGGTAGGTTGGTGAAGGCTGTGGGACAGCGGTGACTAGTTTTAGTTAGAAATCCCCTAAGTTTAGATACCTTTGTTTATTATTTACAATTTAAGTTATTTATTTCGTTAAACTTGAATATCTATTTGGTGTGAAGTTCTAGGATTGCCTTCGGCGTCCCGGAACCTTACATCTTACATTTTGGATACTGTTACCATACTGAGAACCTCCGGTTCTCATTCCATACTTTTTTGTTGTTTTTCAGATGCAGCTCACAACCCACCTCGATGAGTTGTATTGATGGTGACAGAGTAGAGGACCTTATTCTATTTTGTTGTCATTTTGGCTATTTCGTCTAGTTCTCTCAATTTTGTATTTATATTGCCTTAGGAGGCTTACCTTGAGAGAGATATTTTGTATAAGTTGTTTCGCTTTCAAAACTCTATATGTTCGTATATACTAGTCGTCTTAAACTCCGCAAGCTGCGGCTAGTTCCCTATGATTATTATACTCTTATATCTATATATGTTCTATTCTCTTGCATCTATACCTTGTATCTTATGCTTTAGCTTCGTGTGAACATTTCGCGCTTTTGTAACTCTGTTTTTGAGCTTATTTCTTCATCAGGCTTCTAGAATTATTATTTTCTTCCATATATATTTATGTATAAGCCTTAGGATTATCGTAACCTTTGATTAACCTTTGCTTTACGGCATGAGGTAAGGTTTAGGGTAATTAGGGTGTTACATCTTCTTTCCAATTAGTTGAAATAGTCACTGAAGTTCTTGTTCATTTTGCTAAGCCCTCTGAATTTCTGACTTAAAAGTACTTGAAATGCACAATTGGTTCAAACAGGCTTGTCTGTCAACTTCACTAATATCCAGCTTGAGTTTTGCAAACTTATCTACTAACTCTTCCTCTTTGATCCTCATCCAAGCAACAGTTAAAGACTTTCGGATCAAGGCATCCGCTACAACGTTCGCCTTTCTGGGGTAATAACTTAGTTCAAAATCATAATCTTTCAGCAGCTCCATTGATAAACCACTATTTTATGGTTTATATTGTGTTTAATTGTGTGGTTTTATCATGATCCTTACCCACTTATTCATTAATTTAGCATGAATTTATATTTCCTTCCTGAAATTATCACATAATTGAAAACTGCTTCCTAGAGACTTTTAATTATGTATTTTAGTTCTCCTTTATTCCGTTCGATGTCGTGATCTTTGTGTTAAGCGTTTCAGGCTTTATAGGGCATGAATGAGGTGGAGATTGGAAAGGAAGCTAGCGAAAATGGAAGGAACACAAGAAATTGAGGAGATAACCAGCGAGAAGTGACGCAGCCGCATGGCTCATGCGACCGCGCGAAAGAGGAGAAATCGCAGTGACGCGGCAGCGTGGCTCACGCGACCGCGCGGACTGGAAAAGCACGAGCGACGCGGAGGCGTGGACGATGCGAACGCATGGCGAGGAAAAGCACGAATGACGCGTCCGCATGGATGACGCGATCGCGTGACATGCGCGATCTGCATAATCTGCAGGATTCGCTGGGGGCGATTTTGGTCCCTATTTTGACCCAGTTTTCGGCCCAGAACAGCAGACTAGAGCCAGAGAACATGCAGAAACCAGACACAACATTCATTCTACACAGTTTTAGTTTTCAGATCTAGTTTTACTCCTCCCGTAGGTTTTCTCTCTAGACGTTGATAGTTCTTAGGATTTTAGTTTCTCTAGCTTTTTGCATTGGGATATTGAGAAGAGTTATTACCTCATCAAGACTTCGTCATTCTAGTTCGTTTTCTTTACTTGGCTTACTCTTCCATGTTCTTTGCTTTGTTTAATTTTACGATTGGAATATTTTTAGGATTATTTAATACAAGGATCACTTTTATCTTTAATTGACTATTTTAATTTTTATTTACAATGTCTTTCTTTAATTCCTTTTTATATGCTATGAATTTTACCTTTACAATGAGTGAGTAGTTTCCTAACTTGATGGGGAGTTGATTGAAAGGAACCCTTGAGTTGGAAGGTTTAAGAGAAAGATTGTAATTGGTCTATTGTTGGTTTTCTCTCTAATTCCTGACACCAATCCTCCCAAGAGTGGATTGGGACTTGCGGATAGAACATTATTCCAACTTGTTTTACCTTTCCTTACTTAGTAAAGGATAACTAAACGAAATAAGTCTCAATTGTCAATTAATCTTAAGAGTGTTCCATCAAGAATAGGGCTTCCATGTAATCAACTCCCAGTCAAGGCTTTTATTTACATTATTCAATTTCATCAATTTAATTTCCTATTTACTCAACTCAAACCTTTTCGAAAACATCTGATTAATAAAATAGCACCATTTCCTTCAACTCATTGGGAGACGACCAGGGATTCATACTCCCAGTATTTTAAATTTCAATTTTCTGTGACACCTTTCTAAACTGAGCGGTGGATTTCTGGCGGGTTAAGAACTATACTTGCAACGCATATATTCTAATAATTTTTAATTCACCAATTTCTGCCCGCATCAATTTTTGGCGCCGTTGCCGGGAAGTTGCAATAGAGTGCTAAAGTTATTAATTAGAATTTATTTATTTGCATTTTATTTTATTTTTCTACTATGAGCTGCATGTTTCTTTTGCTAGATGACGCGTTCACTTCCTGACCCACGCTTGCCAGTATTCGATCCTGAAATTCAAAGAACCATCTCACGAATAAGACGAGCTCGGCGTCGGTTAGTCCTCTCTGAGGGCGGATTTGAAACGCCATCTGAGGAAGAAACCAGCCCCCGTTCTACTGATTCGGTTTATTTACGTACAGGTAACATGGCGGCAGCCAGAAGAGTTACCATCCAGGAGGAAGGAGCCCCTGATTTTACAATGCAACCGTTTCCAGCGCATCACCCAGCGGTGGCTACAAATTTCAAAATAAAGACTGCACTACTCAATTTGATGCCCAAGTTTCATGACTTACCTGCTCAAGAGCCTATCAAGCACCTGAGAGATTTTCAGGCAGCCTGCTCTACTGTCAGGCAAGATGGTATAGATGAAACTTCAATTCTGCTGAAAGCTTTCCCGTTTTCTCTTGAGGGAAAAGCAAGAGAGTGGTACTACACTCAATCCTTAGCAAATGTATCCAACTGGGATACGCTCAAAAAATAGTTTTTGGAGAAATTCTTTCCATCTGAAGTTACTGATAAACTGAGGAAGGACATTTCCACGATTGTTCAAGATGACAACGAGACTCTCTTTGAATACTGGGAGTGCTTCATTAGTCTTCTGCATGCATGCCCCCACCACATGATCGACAAGATAGTGTTACTCAGCTACATCACACAAGGTATGAGGCCCCAAGATAAGACCACATTGGAAAGTGCTAGCAATGGGTCTATGAAGAAGTACAAGACCACTGATGAGGCATGGTAATTGATCAGCGACCTAGCTGAATCTACTAGGAACCACAGACAGAAGCAAGGCCGTCCAAAAGCCATTGCAGAAGTATCCTCTAGCAGAGAGACTGCTGCTCTAACTCAGAGTATTTGTGAAATGACCAACTTGCTGAAGTAAATGCAATTGAATCAACAACAAGTTCAGCAAGCTCAACCTCCTTCACCACAGCAAAGCCAACAGTTAGTTCCACAGAGAGTTTGCAGAATTTGTGCTGATTATAGCCATTATACTGATGAATGCCCGCAACTCCAACAGGAAGACAACATGGTGGCATCCACTCATAACTTCTATGACCGCCCCAACCAAGGGTACAATCAAGGTGGAAATCATAGCCATGGATGGCAGGACAATTCTAACCAGAATTGGAGGGACAACAATAACAGAGGAGGCAGAGATAATCAAGGAAACTAGAGATGGAATAATAACAACAACAGGCAGCAGAACAAACCTTACAGAGCACCTCACCTGAGGCAGTCCCAAGGACCACAGAATACCCAACAGCAGACCTCTCAATTTACTCACCCTTCTTCATCTCCTAATGAAGAGTTACTAAAATTTTTTGAGCAAAGTCAACAGACCATGGAAAATAACATTAATGCCAGTCTGAATGGTCTGATCGCTACTTTGCAAGCTCTTGTCTCACAGATTGGGTCAATGCAAAATTCCAATAACCAACCTTCAAGTTCCACTGGAATTCCCTCTCAACCATTACCCAATCCGAAGGGGGGCATTAATGCCATCACCCTAAGGTCCGGAACCACACTGCAGGAGAGGAATCAGGAGGAGCCAAGCCCACCAGAGCACGCCTCAGCTGAAGAGGTCGTAGAAATAGAAGATGTTGAAGAGGAAGAGGACATACAGGACATAACTAAAAAAGAAGAAGCCCAACCACAGGAGGAAGCACTAAGAGGCGCAGACACTGCAGAAAACACCACTCCCATTCTATTTCCACAACTTGCAAGGAAGCCCAGGAAGCAGCTGGAACCCAATCCCAAAATGGTAGAAATATTCAAAAAGGTTGAGGTAACCATTCCTCTTTTTGATGTTATTCAACAAGTACCTAAATATGCAAAGTTTCTAAAAGATTTATGTATACATAAGGACAAAATTCATGAATTAGAAACTATTCCTTTAGGTAGTTCCATATCTGCTTTAATGGGAGGATTACCTGAGAAGTGTAGTGACCCAGGTCCTTGTATAGTTAGTTGTACTATTGGTGGAGTAGTAATTTATGATTGCATGTTTGATTTAGGAGCCTGTGTTAGTATAATGCCTTTGTCTATATATGATATTTTGAGGCTCCCTCCCTTAAAAAGGTCGGCAGCTCGTTTTGTGTTAGCAGATAAAAGCATTATTA
This sequence comes from Arachis hypogaea, assembly GCF_003086295.3. NCBI lineage: Eukaryota > Viridiplantae > Streptophyta > Magnoliopsida > Fabales > Fabaceae > Arachis > Arachis hypogaea. Next base: position 108,851,435 of record NC_092048.1, read on the forward strand.
CAGTGGCTGGAGTTGCTGAAGATGTTTTAGTGAACATTAAAGGGCTTACATTTCCCACTAATTTTTATATCTTGGAGATGTCCCATAATGACTCAGATAAGCCATCATCAATCCTACTTGGAAGACCATTCCTGAAGACATCAAAATTCAAATTGGATGCTTTTTCAGGAACATACTCTTTTGAAATAGATGGCCGAATAGTAATCTTCAATCTGAATGGAGTCATAAACAACCCTCCAGAAGATCATTCTATCATCCAGTGTGATGTCATAGATGAAACTGTAGCTGCAGTTCACAAGGAAGAATTAGAAGAGAGGCACACTGGACAAGGTCCAAGTGTGGGGATCCTCTTGATTGACAATGAGGGCACTTCGGCATTTTCACAAGTCCCAGACAATCCAGAGCCTGCTCATGATCAGAAGTTAGAATTAAAACCTCTTCCTCCACACCTTAAATATGTTTATCTTGAAGATGAGCAGAAGTTTCCAGTTATCATTGCAAGGGAACTTACTTCTCAACAAGAAGAGCAGCTACTTGATGTACTGAGGAGGCACAAAAAGGCAATTGGGTGGAGTTTGGCAGACATAGTAGGTATCAACCCTCAAGTATGTGAGCACAGAATATTTTTAGAAGAGGGAGCAAGACCTGTCCGTCAACCCCAAAGAAGATTGAATCCCACTATCTTGGAAGTTGTCAAAAAGGAAGTGACCAGACTGTTGGAGGCAGGTATCATCTATCCTATTTCAGACAGTGAATGGGTTAGCCCAGTACAAGTGGTGCCCAAGAAGTCTGGAGTCACTACAGTGAAGAATGAGCATGGAGAGCTCATAGCAACTAGAGTTTAGAATGCTTGGAGAGTCTGCATTGATTACACGCATCTTAACCAAGCCACCCGTAAGGATCAATACCCACTTCCATTTATTGATCAAATGCTGGATCGCCTGTCAGGTAAATCACATTATTGCTTTTTAGATGGTTACACAGGTTATTTCCAGATTCATATAGCTCCTGAGGATCAGGAAAAGACCACTTTTACATGTCCTTTTGGGACTTATGCTTACAAGAGAATGCCCTTTGGCTTGTGCAATGCACCAGCTACTTTTCAAAGGTGTATGATGAGTCTTTTCTCTAATCTTATTGAGGACTGTATGGAGGTTTTTATGGATGATTTTAGTGTTTATGGTGATTCTTTTAGCCTTTACTTAGATGGATTATCTAGAGTATTAGATAGATGTGTTAATACAAACCTTGTATTGAATTTTGAAAAATATCATTTTATGGTAAAACAAGGGATTGTATTAGGACATGTGGTATCTAATAATGGCATTTCTGTAGACCCAGCAAAGGTGAATGTTATTTCTAGTTTACCTTACCCCTCCTCTGTGAGGAAAGTCCGTTCGTTCCTTGGCCATGCAGGTTTTTACAGGAGATTTATTAAGGACTTTAGTAAGGCAGCACTTCCCTCATCCAGATTACTACAGAAGGATATTGAGTTCGAGTTCAGTAAAGATTGCAAGCAAGCGTTTGATAAGTTGAAGGCCGCCCTGACTAAAGCTCCAATCGTGAGAGGACCAGACTGGAGCCAGCCATTTGAAATCATGTGCGATGCTTCCAACCATGCAGTAGGAGCAGCGCTGGCTCAGCGCGAAGGTAAGGATCCTTTTATTATTGCTTATGCGTCTAAGACTTTAGACGCTGCCCAGTCCAATTATACTACTATTGAGAAAGAGCTTCTTGCTATTGTTTTTGCTCTGGATAAATTTCGAGCTTATTTACCTGGTACTAGAGTGGTAGTGTATTTGGACCATGCAGCTTTAAAGTATCTATTATCTAAAAAGGAGTCCAAACCAAGGCTTATACGTTGGATACTGTTATTACAAGAATTTGATTTAGAAATAAAGGATATGAGTGGTAACCAAAATTTAGTGGCAGACCACTTGAGTCGCCTTGAGCACATTAAGGATGATTCTACTCCTATAGATGATAATTTTCCATTTGATAACCTGCAAGCAGTATCTGAAGTATCCCCTTGGTATGCACCTGTAGCTAATTATCTAGTTAGCCGCACATTTCCTCCAAACTTTTCTAAGCATCAAAGAGACAAGCTGAAAAGCGAGTCTAAATATTATATATGGGATGACCCATATTTATTGAGATGTGGCGCCGATCAGGTAATTAGACGGTGTGTGCCTCAATCAGAATTCCAGTCCATCTTAGAGGCCTGTCACTCATCTGAGAATGGAGGACATTTTGGCCCTCAAAGAACTGCTAGAAAAATCTTAGACTGTGGATTCTAGTGGCCTACTCTTTTTAGAGACGCTGCTGAATTTTGTAAATCTTGCCCCCCATGCCAAAAATTTGGTAATATATCCAAGAAGGATGAGATGCCTCAACAATATATGCTTTTTTGTGAAATTTTTGATGTTTGGGGCATTGACTTCATCGGTCCATTTCCAAATTCTAATGGTTATTTTTATATATTGTTAGCTGTGGATTACGTTTCCAAATGGGTGGAAGCAATTCCTACCCGCACTGATGAAACCATATTATCTGTCGCTTTGGATCCCCACGAGCAATCGTGAGCGATCAAGGCACCCATTTTTGTAACAGGAGACTAACAGGACTAATGAAGAAGCATGGGATAATTCATAAGGTTGCGACAGCATACCATCCTCAGACCAATGGGCAAGCCGAGGTGTCAAATAGAGAGATAAAGCATATCTTGCAGAAGATAGTAAAGCCTCATAGAAGAGACTGGAGCACCAGGCTACAAGATGCACTCTGGGCATACAGAACAGCATACAAAACACCCATTGGGATGAGTCCTTTTCGCTTAGTTTATGGAAAAGCTTGTCATCTCCCAGTTGAAATAGAGCACAAAGCCTTTTGGGCAATGATAAACCACTATTTTATGGTTTATCTTGTGCTCAATTGAGTGGTTTTTATCTACTCTTTACCCACTTATTCATACTATTTGCATGGTTTTACATTTGCCTTCCTAATTATGTGCTTTGATTGAAAACATGCTTCTTTGATCTTATATTTGCTTATTATTAATCCTCTCTTATCATCATTAGATGCCTTGATATGTGTGTTAAGTGTTTTCAGATATTATAGGGCAGGAATGACTTGGAGGATGGAAAGGAGGCATGCAAAAGTGGAAGGAATGCAAGAAGATGAAGAAGTTGCTAAGCTGTCCAGCCTGACCTCTTCGCACTCAAATGGCTATAACTTTAGCTACAGAGATCCAAAAGATGCGGTTCCAGTTGCGTTGGAAAGCTAACGTCCATGGCTTCGATTTGATATATAATATGCTATAGTTCCCCTGATGGCAGGCGATGCGACAGCGTGATCCATGCGGCCGCGTCGCAGTGACAGAAATCAGCGCATTTGAATTCGCAACCAGCGAATTCTGGGCTATTTCTGACCCAGTTTACGGCCCAGAAAACACAGATTAGAGGCTATAAAGTGAGGGAATGCATCCATTCATGGGAGCCTCTCATAATTTACTTCTCATGATTTAGATTTAGTTTGGAGAGAGGTTCTCTCCTCTCTCTCTTAGGATTAGGATTTAGGACTTCTCTTAGTTTTAGGAGTGACTCTCGATCCCAGGTTCTTTATTTTTATTTATTTTCCCAATTTAGTTTATGAACTATTCCAGATTACTTGAATTAATGTTATTTGAGGTATTTCAGTTATTATTGCTCTCTTTTATTTACATGATTATTGCTTCCCATCTGAAGGCATTCTTATTCCAGTAGATTTACTTTTCTCCTTTTGGTCTTGGTTAAGAAATCAGTAACTCAGGAATTATCCAACTCAACAGCATAATTGATAACTGTTATCTTTGCTAATTGAATTGAGCTTCAATAATCCCAACCTTTTCTTAGGAAATAAATAGGATTCGAAGATCAAACTAATTAGTCCCTTGACTTTCCTTTATTTTAGTAAAGGTTGACCAAGTGGAATTAAGATTCAACTTTCATTATTATTGATAAGGATAACTAAGTCTGGACTTCTAATTTCTTATACCTTGCCAAGATATTTTATTATTATTGTTTTATTTTACTTGTCATATAACATATTCCCACCTTACTTCTAAAACCCCCAATTTACAATCTTCATAACCAATAATAAGAACATACTTCCCTGCAATTCCTTGAGAAGACGACCCGAGGTTTAAATACTTGGTTATCAATTTTAAGGGGTTTGTTACTTGTGACAACCAAAACGTTTGTACGAAGGGATTTCTGTCGATTTAGAGACTATATCTACAACGCGACTATTTTTATGAAATTCTTTACTGGCAAAAATCCTAACGTCAAAATGGCGCCGTTGCTGGGGAATTGCAAACGTGTACCGAAAACTTGATGCACAATCAATCCCCGGCAACGGCGCCATAAACTTGATGCACAGAAAACTTGTCTCATAACAAATTTTCTTCGGCAAGTGTACCGAATTTGTCATCAAGTAAAAACTCACAATAGAGTGAGGTCGAATCCCACAAGGATTGATTGATCAAGCAACTTTGATTAGAGGAATGTTCTAGTTGAGCGAATTAGAATTTGGATTGAGAATTGCAGAAAATTAAATGGCGGGAAAGTAAATAACAGAAAAGTAAATGCTAGAAATTAAGAGCTGAATGTAGATGACGGAAAGTAAATTGCAGAATCTTAAATGGGAATGGGAAATTGCTCATAAAAGTAAATGACTGAAATTAAAGAGAATGGGTAAGATCAGGAATGGGGAGTTCATTGGGCTCAGGAGATGTTTCATTCTCCGGATCAATTCTATTTTCATCTCTTCCTCAATCAATGCACTCATTGATCTCCTTGGCAATCTTAAGTGATCGAATTACAATTTCTTGTAATTCAATCTCTCAAATCTTGATCAATAGCCAATTCCTTGGTCAATTGCTCATGAGAAGAGATGAAGTATGGTCACTGATTATACCACATGCATTTCCCAAATCAAGTGTTAAGAGGATTATAGTCACATATCCATCCAAACCCAATTTGGTCCAGTATGAGAAAGCATTTCTAGCATGATCTCTTCATTCCTCTTTCAAGGTTCAGAAGAGATCCAAGTATGAATAGCTTCTTTTCCAAGATAACTACCCAATTGGATGAAGATCGAAAGCTTTCAAGTAAAATCAAGAGAAAAGATAGAAGAAGAATAATGAAAACTAGTATTGATCCATCAAATTACAACAGAGCTCCCTAACCCAATGAAAGGGGTTTAGTTGTTCATAGCTCTGGAAAATGAAAACAAAGATGGAGAATACATGATGAAACTAGAAGTACAGAGAAAGTAAAATACAGAGAGTAGTTCTATGCCAAGAGGCTCCCTATAATTTCCAACTCCCAATTTAATTCAAAGCTACTCCTATATATACTACTCTTCTGTTCTTCTAGTTGGCTCTTCAAGTCTTGGGTATGGGCCTTTGGATCTTAAGTTTGAAGCACTTCTCTTCTTCATTGGGCTTGGCTTTACTTGCAGAGAGAAAGTGTGAAGTGGGCAGAGACTTTAGCTCAGGACGTTAGTGGTGTTAACGTTTAGTGAAAATATGGGTTCGAGAACGTTAGTGACAATCAACTTTTTCACTAACGTTCCTCACCAAAGAGCCACGTTAACTTCAACGTTAGTGGCACAAACGTTGCCACTAACGTTGCCTCTATGCCCTTTGCACACGTTACTGGGACTTACCTTTCCCAGTAACGTTGAGAAGTCTCCCCCTTCCTTACGTTAGAGTCCATGTTAACTTAGTTAACGTGGTTCTTTTAACGTAGGCTTGCCAACCTTCGAGAACATTAGTGACACTTACCATTGTCACTAACGTTCCAATGTGCCCCTATTTCTCACGTTAGAGTCCACGTTAACTAGGTTAACGTGGCTTCTAATGTGGCCATGCTAGCCATCTCCAACGTTAGTGACAAAGTTGAGTGTCACTAACGTTGGCTCATCATTCCCTTATCCACGTTAACTAAGTTAACGTGGGAGTTAACGTGGCTCATAGTGGCTTGTGTGGGCTCATTCCAACGTTAGTGACAATGTTGGGTGTCACTAACGTTGGCGATCTCCTCCCTTCTTCACGTTAACTTAAGTTAACGTGGGAGTTAACGTGGCTTATTGGGGCTTGTGTGGGTTCCTTCCAATGTTAGTGACAATGTTTGGTGTCACTAACGTTGTCGACCACCTTGTTTCTTCACGTTAGCTTCCACGTTAACTAGGTTAACGTGGGAGTTAACGTGGCTTATTGTAACTTGGCCAATGTTAGTGATAAAGTTGAATGTCACTAACGTTGGCTTCCCCTTTACTTCTTAACGTAGCAACTAACGTGGCCACTTATGAGCTTGGTCCAACGTTAGTGATAATGTTAAGTGTCATTAACGTTGGCTCCATTTCCTTTCTTCCACGTTAGAGTTCACTTTAACTTAGTTAACGTGACTCTTAACGTGGGCAATGATGGCTTCGAGAGCATTATTGGCAATTACTTTTCTCATTAACTTTGCAAGTTACTCCCATTCCACGTTAGTGTTAACGTTAGTGTAACTAATGTAGCCACTAATATGGTTCTTCTTTGCTTCCTTTGTCATGAAATCAAGCAATAAAGTACATCAAAGTTCTAATCCAAGTCATGGGAAATGCAACATCCAATTTGTCATTAAATTCATGCAAAATCCTCATGAAATCATGTAAAGTGCACAATGTATGCTTGAATCAAGATGAAAATGAATATCTACCCAAAACTAGCTTATTTCCTAAGGAAATGCATGAAACTACCCTAAAAACAGTAAAGAAAAGGTCAGTGAAACTGGCCAAAATGCCCTGGCATCAGGGACCCCGGAATCCAATCTAGAAATCAGCACTCTTGGGGCCTTGTCACATGCTTTAACTTACTTGAAGGCTTTCTGCGCCTAGTTTGGGATCCTGGAGGACATTGGAATCATAAACATTGGTGGAGATTCCTGGATGAGTTCAAGCACAAGCCACCATAACAAAGGATTCCCCAAATGTCGAACTTAAGGACAATAACTAAAAGTGCTAGGTGGGAGACAACCCACCATGGTATAATCGTTTCTTTTTCATTTTAATTTAGTTTTATTTGTTTTTGAGTTTCATTTTATTTTATTATATTGAACCTGGAGTTTTGCATCACATTCATATTAACACTGCATTCTGCATATTTTTTTTCAGATTAAAAAAAAAAGAGGATTTTCGCACGCGATGCGACAGCGTCGCCGACGCGTCCGCGTCGTATGTGTGTTTGGAAGAAAATGAGGATGAACAGAGAGTCACGGGAAAGCATGGCTGGAGGCGCGCTAATGGCACAATTTGATCCACGCGACCGCGTCGCAGACGCGGCCGCGTCATTTGGAAAAATAGCTTCCCACGCGATCGCGTCACCCACGCGACCGCGTGGCTCTGTAAATCGACGTCACAAGGGTGCATGGCCGAAGGTTAAGCTGGAATGGGCCTGGACTAGTGCTGGAAGCCCAAGCCCTCCCACGCGAACGCGTCACCCACGCGTCTGCGTCATATTGGAAATAGGCCATCCACGCGATCGCGTCAGCCACGCGACCGCGTCACCCAGATTTTTTGCAAAAATACATCTCAAACAGAGAGTTGTGCGAATGCGAGGCTGCACTCACGCCAATCGCACAAATCAGGCCACGCGATCGCATGACCCACGCGTCCGCGTCACCTAACCTTATCGCGCACCACGCGTCCGCGTCGCCAGCGTCGCACAACTTATCCAGATTAGTGCCAATTATCTTATTTTTCTTTCCCAATCCTAATTTCTTCTATCTTTTCTTCTTTCTTCTTTCTTTCTTACTTTATTTCTTTCCCTTCTCATTCTTCTTATCTTTTGTTTTATTTGCATACTTTCATTCATTGCATTTTAATTTTGTATATTTTTATTTATTTTTCTAATTTTATTATTTTACCATTGGTGTTTAAATGTTCTTATTCAACTGTTACATCTTTTCTGGTATTTTCTTGGTGCTTAATGACTTGTTTAATTCTGATTGAGTAATATTATTTAAATCAGTGCCAATCTTTTATATCTGTATTACTTTTGCATTGACATGAATTTATATTATCTCTCCTTCCCCACTCTCTTCACCATTGTTGTACATTTTGTACCACTGGCATGCCATGGCTTCTACTGTTTTCTCACTTGCATGTTGTAGCTACCATGTAATTGGAACCCTTATTATCTAGCATTAACCAACCCATGTTTTATTTGTTTTCTATCTTTGCTTTGGGTTACTTTCCTACCCTTTTTCTTTCAGGATGGCCGCCAGGAAGAGAACCAAAAGACGTTTACATGGGGAGACAAACAAGTCCATCAGCACAATCCTTGGAGAAAAGCATCAGTTGCAGAGACCCGTCCACTTGTACATCTTAGCATGCACCGAGGACAGTGCAATCTTTAAGTGTGGGGAGGTCGATACCGATCTCCATGGGTTAGTATTTCCTTCTCAAACACCAATGTTTTATTTTCCTTGTTAGTTGTTGCATTTGCATGTTTGATTGCATATTTGTTTGTTTGATTTTATGCATTTAGTTACTACTTGGTTGAAGTAATATTTTCTTTTTCAAGAAATTTTTATAATATTTCACTAATTTAAATTGAAAAATTTTTTTGTGTTAAACTTGTTTGGAAGTTGTATTTGGAACATGGTTTTTGAGCCAAAGAACACACAACCTGTGAGATTTTGAGCTTATTTATATGGTTACATTATTTAACCATAAATATTTTATTCCTGTGTGTTTCCTTCTCTATGATTGTAATCTATATTTTGTTCCAATCTATATGTCTATTATTTAGTATACTTACATGCTTGCATATGATTGAGGCCATTATTTGATTTTAGCTCACTTATCCCAAATAAGCCTACCCTTTAAATCACCCTTGTCAGCCACTTTGAGCCTTTTTAATCCCATTTGTTCTGTATTTTACCACATCACTAGCCTTAAAGCAGAAAAACAATTAAATATCCCAATTGAATCTTTGGTTAGCTTAAGATAGGGATTGTGTAACAATTAAGTGTGGGAAAACTGTGGGAACATGGGTTAATAAGGGAATGTATCATGTTTCTAATTTATTTGAATATTGGGAATTTGGGAACCTACTCATGAAAAATCAAAATAGAAAAATAATGGAGAATCCATGTGCATTGATAAGTTATGTTTGCTTTTATGATTCAAAAAAAAGAAAAAAAAAATATATATATATAATATAATATAATATAAATAAATAAGGGGACAAAATTACCCCAATATTAAGTTTAATAAAAGATCAATGCACATGTGATAAAAATTAAAGAAAATTTGGTACATGAGTATGGGAATTATACAAAAGAGGGAATTATGGGTAGCTAGGCATGAATTTAAAAGTATATAGAGTATATGTATATTAGATGAGAGCTTAGGTTAACTAAAGATTCATATTATAGCTCACTTAGTCATATATATACCTTTACCCTTACCTTAGCCCCATTACAACCTTGAAAAAGACCTCATGATGTTTGCATTTGTATGCTAAATATTTGTTGATTGGTGAGATGAAGAACAAAGTTTAGAAAGCATGATTAGAGAAGAGTAGAGTGATTGACCCTAAACACTTGAGAGTTAGAGTGATATACACTACCAGTGAGGATTCAGTGCTTGATTCTATATTCCCTGCTTTCATGAACTATCTTCTTACAAGTTTACTTGTCTTTTATTGTATAATTTGAATTAGTGAAATTTGAATTATTTTTGTCTTGGAGAACTTATTTATTTTTAACCAAGTAGGTAGAAACATCTTAGCATGTAGTTGCATTTATAGGTTGCATTTCATACATCATACCATTCCTCTTCATCTTTATAGTTTCTCTTGAGCTTAGCATGAGGACATGCTAGTGTTTAAGTGTGGGGAGGTTGATAAACCACTATTTTATGGTTTATCTTGTGCTCAACTGAGTGGTTTTTATCTACTCTTTACCCACTTATTCATACTATTTGCATGGTTTTACATTTGCCTTCCTAATTATGTGCTTTGATTAAAAACATGCTTCTTTGATCTTATATTTGCTTATTATTAATCCTCTCTCATCACCATTAGATGCCTTGATATTTGTGTTAAGTGTTTTTAGATATTATAGGGCAGGAATGACTTGGAGGATGGAAAGGAGGCATGCAAAAGTGGAAGGAATGCAAGAAGATGAAGAAGTTGCTAAGCTGTCCAACCTGACCTCTTCGCACTCAAATGGCTATAACTTTAGCTACAGAGGTCCAACCGATGCGGTTCCAGTTGTGTTGGAAAGCTAACGTCCGTGGCTTCGATTTGATATATAATATGCTATAGTTCCCCTGAAGCTAGGCGATGCGACAGTGTAATCCATGCGGCTGCGTCGCAGTGACGGAAATCAGCGCATTTGATTTCGCAACCAGCGAATTCTGGGCTATTTCTGATCCAGTTTACGGCCCAGAAAACACAGATTAGAGGTTATAAAGTGGGGAATGTATCCATTTATGGGAGGCTCTCTTAATTTACTTCTCATGATTTAGATTTAGTTTGGAGAGAGGTTCTCTCCTCTCTCTCTTAGGATTAGAATTTAGGACTTCTCTTAGTTTTAGGAGTGACTCTCAATCCCAGGTTCTTTATTTTTATTTATTTTCCCAATTTAGTTTATGAACTGTTCCAGATTACTTGAATTAATGTTATTTGAGGTATTTCAGTTATTATTGCTCTCTTTTATTTACATGATTATTGCTTCCCATCTGAAGGCATTCTTATTCCAGTAGATTTACTTTTCTCCTTTTGGTCTTGGTTAAGAAATCAGTAACTCAGGAATTATCCAACTCAACAGCATAATTGATAACTGTTATCTTTGCTAATTGAATTGAGCTTCAATAATCCCAACCTTTTCTTAGGAAATAAATAGGATTCGAAGATCAAACTAATTAGTCCCTTGACTTTCCTTTATTTTAGTAAAGGTTGACCAAGTGGAATTAAGATTCAACTTTCATTATTATTGATAAGGATAACTAAGTCTGGACTTCTAATTTCTTATACCTTGCCAAGAGATTTTATTATTATTGTTTTATTTTACTTGTCATATAACATATTCCCACCTTACTTCCAAAACCCCCAATTTACAATCTTCATAACCAATAATAAGAACATACTTCCCTGTAATTCCTTGAGAAGATGACCCGAGGTTTAAATACTCGGTTATCAATTTTAAGGGGTTTGTTACTTGTGACAACCAAAACATTTGTACGAAGGGATTTCTGTCGGTTTAGAGACTATATCTACAACGCGACTGTTTTTATGAAATTCTTTACTGGCAAAAATCCTAACGTCAGGCAGTCAAGGAGTGCAATATGGGAATTGAGAAAGCCGGAGCTGAAAGGAAGTTGCAACTGCAAGAACTGGAGAGACTTCGCCTAGAAGCTTATGAGAACTCAAGACTACACAAGGAGAAGATGAAGGTTGTACATGACCAGAACATCAAGAGGAAAGAGTTCCAACCTGAGGACTCGGTCTTCCTTTACAAATCTCGACCGAGGCTCATGCCAGGCACGTTGAGATCAAGATGGGAAAGTCCATACAGAATAGAGAAGGCCGAACCGTACGGAGTTTATCACCTTAGCCATCCTTCGAGCTCGGAGCATATCAAAGTTAATGGACATCGTTTAAAGCTGTACCATGGCGAAAAGCGGAAGAAAGACAAGGAACTCGAGATCTTCCTCTTGGAAGATCCCCCCATAGCCAAAGACTGAGCTAGTGGAGCATCCAACTTACGGACGTTAAAGCAAAGTGCTAGGTGGGAGACAACCCACCATGGTATGATCGATCTTTTCTCTATTTTTAGTTTTCTTATCTAATAACTCTTCTCTTTATTAGTATATTTCGTGCATCTGCATTTACATACTTTTTATTTAAAAGAAAAAATTTTGCCACACGACGCGACCGCATCAGTGACGCGTCTGCGTCGCAAGGAGAGGGGAGAAAAATAAAAACGAACAGAGAGTCACGCTGGAGCGTGGCTGGAGGAGTGCCAGTGGCACAAATCAGCCCACGCGACCGCGTCGCCGACGCGTCCGCGTCGTATGGGCATAATGACCTCCCACGCGACCGTGTTTCCCACGCGACCGCGTGCCCTGATTTTCGACGTAAAAAGGGTGCACAACTGGAAGTTGTGCTAGAGTGGTGCTGGACTGGCGCTGGAAGAGAGAAATCCTAATCCTAATCCTAAGAGAGAGGAGAGAACCTCTCTCTCTAAAAACCACATCTAAATCCTAAAATTGTGAATTATGAGAGCATGTTTATGAATGGATGCATTCCCCCACTTTATAGCCTCTAATCTGTGTTTTCTGGGCCGCAAACTGGGTCGGAAACAGCCCAGAATTCGCTGGTTGCGAATTCAAACACGCTGATTTTCGTCACTGCGACGCGTCCGCATGGAGCACGCGGTCGCGTCGCCTAGAATTAGGGCAATTATGGCATATTATATATCAAATCGAAGCCCCGAACATTAGCTTTCCAACGCAACTGGAACCGCATCATTTGGACCTCTATGGCTAAAGTTACAGCCGTTTGAGTGCGAGAGGGTCAGGTTGACAGCTTTGCAGTTCCTTCAACTTCTTGTATTCCTTCCACTTTTGCATGCTTCCTTTCCATCCTCTGAGCCATTCCTGCCCTGTAATCTCTGAATGCACTTAACACACATATCAAGGCATCTAATGGTAATAAGAGAGGATTAATATTAGCAAAGATAAGTCCAAAGAAACATGCTTTCAATTAAAGCACATAATTAGGAAGGCAAATGTAAAATCATGCAAATAGTATGAATAAGTGGGTAAAGAATAGATAAAAATCACTCAATTGAGCACAAGATAAACCATAAAATAGTGGTTTATCAACCTCCCCACACTTAAACATTAGCATGTCCTCATGCTAAGCTCGAGAGAACTATAAAAGTGAAGAGGAATGGTAAAATGTATGAAATGCAACCTATGTATATGAATGCAAAATGTTTCTACCTACTTGGTTAAAAGTAAATAAGTTCTCCAAGACAAACATAAATCAAATTCCACTAATTCAAATTATACAATAAAAAGCAAGTAAACTTGTAAGAAGAAAGCTCATGAAAGCAGGGAACATAGAATCAAGCATTGAACCCTCACTGGTAGTGTATATCACTCTAATCTCTCAAGTGTATAGGGTTATTCACTCTACTCTTCTCTAGTCATACTTTCTAAAACTTTGTTCTTCATCTAACCAATCAACATTATTTAATGTACCAATGCAAACATCATGAGGTCTTTTCAAGGTTGTAATGGGGCAAAGGTAAGGGTGAGGGTATATATATATAAGGCTAAGTGAGCTAACAAAGTGAATCCTTGATTAGTCTAAGATCTCAGCTAACATATACATACTTTATATAATTTAAAAATACTTTACCTAGCTACCAAAATTTTTCTCACTTTTGTATTACATACTCATGTATCAAACTTATTTTTGAATTTTGTCCCATGTGCATTGATTCTTTTTATTTTGCATTTGGGGTAATATTATTTTTCTTTCTCTTTTTTTTTATATCCCCTTATTTAATTACTTAATATTTTTTTTTCAATGCACATGGTAATTTAATTATTTTGATTTCACATGAGCATGCTTCCCAAATTTTCAAATAACTTATTCAAATTAATTTCCCCTTTTTTTATTTATTTTATCATCCTATGTTCCCATAAAATTCCCCATACTCAAATTATACACAATAGCTATCTTAAGCTAACCAAGGATTCAACTTGGGATTTTTAATTTGTTTTTCTGCTTAAGGCTAGTAATGTGGTTATAAAACAGAACAAATGGGGATTAGAAGGCTCAAAGTGGCTGACAAGGGTGATTTAAAGGGTAGGCTTATTTGGGATAAGTGAGCTAAAATCAAATAATGGCCTCAATCATATGCAAGCATGTAAATACACTAAATAATGGACATATAGAATGGAACAAAGCAAAGATTACAATTATAGAGAAGAAAACACACAAGAATAAAATATTTATGGTTAAATAATGTAACCATATAAATAAGCTCAAAATCTCACAGGTTGTGTGTTTTTTGGCTCAAAAATCATGTTCCAAATACAACTTCAAACAAATTTAACAAAAATTTTGATTTTAAAATAGTGAAATACTATAACATTTCTTGAAAAAGAAAATATTACTTCAACCAAGTAGTAACTAAATGCATAAAATCAAACAAACATGCAATTAAATATGCAAATAAAGCAATTAACAAAGAAAATAAAATATTGGTGTTGAGAAGAAAATACTAACCCATGGAGATCGGTATCGACCTCCCCACACTTAAAGATTGTACCGTCCTCGGTGCATGCTAAGATGTGCAAGTGGACGGGTGGCTTCAACTGATACTTTTCTCCAAAGATTGTGCAGATGGACTTGTCTTGTTTTCCCATGTAAACGTCTTCTGGTTCCCTTCCGGGTGGCCATCCTGAAAGAAAAAAGGAAGAAAAGTAACCCAGAAATAGAGATACGAAAATAAATGAAGTATGGGTGGGTTAATGCCAAATAAAAAGGGTCTCATTTACATGGAAGCTTCAACATGTACGTGAGAAAACAATAGAAGCCATGGCATACCAGTGGTGTAAAATTTGCAACAATGCGGAGGGGAGCAGTGGCAGAAGAGGAGGGAGAAAGAAGAAAGAGGAAGAAAGAAGGGGGAAGGAGGGAGGGGGTGGGTGGCGACGGCGTCTGGGTGGTGGCGCGGTGGTGGCTGGGTGGTGGTTGTGGTTTGGAGGAGGAGAGAAGGAAGGGAGTGGGGTTCAGGGGGGCGCGACAATAGGGTTTCGCATGACCTGGGGGGTTATAATTTGAATCCACGCGGCCGCGGGGGGCACGCGGTCGCGTGGCTGGAGCGAAAAAGGTGGTTGACGTGATCGCGTGGATGACGCGATTGCGCGGAGGGCAAAAAGAGTAAATGACGTGATCGCATGGCGCATGCAATCGCGTCGCTGGAATTTTTGCTAAACGCACGAATCCAGCATCGTTCCAGCCCAACTCTCTGTCTCCTTTTAGGATTTGTGCAATCCATGCGACGCGATCGCGTCGCTCACGCGGTCGCGTGGGATTGATTGTGTGCAAGTGACGCGATCGCATGGGGCATGCGATCGCGTGGGCCATTTTGTGCTAGATGCACAATGGCCGCACGATTCCAACCTAACTTTCTGGACGTTGGATGTCTACACCGATCTCCAGGTCACGCGGCCGCGTGGATGACGCGGTCACGTTGGAAGTGTAGTTCGCCATTTGACGCGATCGCATGGGTGATGCGGTCGCGTCGCACACCCTTTTTTTTTTCAGAGTGCAGAATGCAGTATGCAGAATGCAATGCTTAATGTGAATGCTATGCATGATTCCAGGTTCAATAAAATAAAAATAAAATTAAAAAACAAACAAAACTAAATAAAATTAAAATTGCAAAAGGAACGATCATACCATGGTGGGTTGTCTCCCACCTAGCACTTTTAGTTAAAGTCCTTAAGTTGGACATTAGATGAGCTTCCTGTTATGGTGGCTTGTGTTTAAATTCATCCAGAAATCTCCACCAATGTTTGGAATGCCAGTAGCCTCTGGGGTCCCAAACTAGGTATGTGAAGCTTTTGAGCAGCTTCAAGCAGATTTTCAGGCTCCTGGGGTGATGAATATCAGAATATTTTCAAGGATTCCAAACTTTGGTTCTAAATCTGCCTTCGTTTTGATCTATATTTTTCCATCTGGGCGGTTTAGAAAGTAGATTCTCACCAGAGTGACCAAACGTTTTTCGAGATCCATTCAATTGAGCATGATACCAATCTGTGCACTTCAAGTTGAAGCGTGGAACCTTATTGAACCTTGTGCACCAGCTTTGAGCACGAGCCATTTCCCGCTTACTCTTAAAGCCATAGAGGGCTCTAAGCTGGCCATCTGTTTCAAGTAAACCATATTCAAGTGAATAAGTAAAGTTAAAGGTTAAGGATTGTACCCACTTGAAGCTTGTATTAGGCGGTAATGGCCTTGGGGTAGGTGTTTCTGGTGGTTCTGTAAGTTCTACTCCCTTGTGCTCTTCTATGAATTCCTCCACTTCTTCGCAAGATTCTTCAATTGCATCTGTATCCTGGTCAAAGTCTTCTATGTCTTCCTCATCACTCGAGTCATAGATCGGAGGTTGAGAGAAATCTACCTCTGCATCATCTTCGTATTCACTTGGGGAAGATTCTTCGATCTCAGAGAATTCACTTGCGGATGCAAGTTCATTACTAAGAGAGCTTGACTTGTGACTATCATCATCAAGGGAATTTGTGTCCTGGGTTATTCCGTCTAGTTCTTCATAAACGACTTGCCTTGGGGATTGTGCAATATCCTCCTTAGCATCAACTGTAACGTCCTTGACGGAGTTCTCCTCAACTCTGGATTCCCATGGAGGTTCAGCGTCTCCTAGATCTTCAACCAACTCTTCTTCTTGTACAATGACAGCTTCTTCTACTTGTTCTAGTACGAATTCATGCTCTGTCTTGTCCACTGGAGTTTCTAGTGTCTCCTTCATGCTATGCTCTTCATTAGATTGTCCACATGGGGCTGTGGTCGGTCCTTGAATGTTCGCGCGTCTAGAAGCTAATTGAATTACTGCTTGCTCGAGTTGTCGAATGGTTGTTTGAAGTTTATTTACTGTTGCCTTGAGGCGAACCTCTGATTCTCGGGGTGATGGATTTAGACATGAAACATAGGAAAGTGGTGGTGCTTGGGAGTGATTGGATTGGAATTGGGGTAAATAGGGATCATGTGGTGGCGAATGGTGAAGAGAAGCTTGTGAGTGTGGTGGTTCGAGGTTATGTTGAGAGGTTGGTCTATAGGCACAGGGTGGGGCTTGTTGGTAAATACAAGGTTGTCCACCATGTCTATTTGCTTGGTATGCATTGTTAAACGGTCTTTGTCCATGATATCTTGGAGGGTGTTGTTGCCTAGAGGGTTGATCAGATCCTCTTGGCTCCATCCATCTTTGATTGCTCTGACCTTGAAACATGTTCCTGTTATAACTTTCATTCCTTTCAACAACATTAGAACCAAACTCAAAGTGAAAGGGGTGAGATTTCATAGTAGCTAAAAGAAATAAAGAGGGGAAAAAGAAAGACAATTAAACAAGTAAAAAGAAAAATATTTACAATAACCAATAATAAGGCACACGATTGCAGTTCCCCGGCAACGGCGCCATTTTGAAATTTGCCACAATAAAAATGTGCAAAATTTGTATAATCTGCAGGATTCGCTGGGGGCGATTTTGGGCCCTATTTTGACCCAGTTCTCGGCCCAGAACAGCAGACTAGAGCCAGAGAACATGCAGAAACCAGACACAACATTCATTCTACACAGTTTTAGTTTTCAGATCTAGTTTTACTCCTCCCCTAGGTTTTCTCTCTAGACATTGATAGTTCTTAGGATTTTAGTTTCTCTAGCTTTTTGCATTGGGATATTGAGAAGAGTTATTACCTCATCAAGACTTAGTCATTCTAGTTCGTTTTCTTTACTTGGCTTACTCTTCCATGTTCTTTGCTTTGTTTAATTTTACCATTGGAATATTTTTAGGATTATTTAATACAAGGATCACTTTTATCTTTAATTGACTATTTTAATTTTTATTTACAATGTCTTTCTTTAATTCCTTTTTATATGCTATGAATTTTACCTTTACAATGAGTGAGTAGTTCCCTAACTTAATGGAGAGTTGATTGAAAGGAACCCTTGAGTTGGAAGGTTTAAGAGAAAGATTGTAATTGGGCTATTGTTGGTTTGCTCTCTAATTCCTGACACCAATCCTCCCAAGAGTGGATTGGGACTTGTGAATAGAACAGTATTCCAACTTGTTTTACCTTCCCTTACTTAGTAAAGGATAACTAAACGAAATAACTCTCAATTGTCAATTAATCTTAAGAGTGTTCCATCAAGAATAGGGCTTCCATATAATCAACTCCCAGTCAAGGCTTTTATTTACACTATTCAATTTCATCAATTTAATTTCCTGTTTACTCAACTCAAACCTTTTCGAAAACATCTGATTAATAAAATAGCACCCTTTCCTGCAACTCGTTGGGAGACGACCTGGGATTCATACTCCCAGTATTTTAAATTTCAATTTTCTGTGACACCTTTCTAAATTGAGCGGTGGATTTCTGGCGAGTTAAGAACTATACTTGCAACGCATATATTCTAATAATTTTTAATTCACCACTTTCTGCCTGCATCATCCATCCACCTCCTCTGACGCATATTGAGCTCTTTCTAATCAAAGATATACTTAAGACTCTTGTGATCAGAAAAGACTCTAATCCTTACTCCGTAAAAGTAGTGCCTCCAAATTTTCAATGCAAACATAATCGCCGCCAATTCTAAGTCATGAGTCGGGTAATTCACCTTATATGGTATCAGTTAACGCGAAGCGTAAGCCATTACGTTTTGGTGTTGCATCAACACGCAACCCAAACCCTTCAAAGAAGTATTACAATATACTTCAACGGTTGATGCAGTTCTGGTAAAATCAAAATAGGCGCTGAAGTTAATTTCTCCATCAAGGTTTGAAAGCTCTCCTCACACTCCGACGTCCACAAAAACAGTGTCTCTTTCCTTGTTAACTTAGTCATTGGTAATGCAATTTGTGAAAACCCGTGAATGAACCTTCTATAATATCCAGCTAACCCCAAGAAGCTTCTGACCTCAGTCACTGTCATCGGTATTTTCCATTCCATCACCACCTCAACCTTCGAAGAATCCACTGCTATCCCTCTTTTACTCACCACGTGACCTAAGAACTTCACTTCCTCCTTCCAGAATTTGCATTTGGACAACTTAGCATACAATTTTCTCTCCTTCAGAACCTGTAGCACAATTCTCAGATGTTCTTCGTGCTCCTTCGCCGTCTTTGAGTAAACTAAGATGTTGTCTATGAAAACCACCACGAATTTGTCCAAAAAGGGACGAAATACTCTGTTCATGTAATCCATGAACACAACAGGTGCATTTGTCAACCCAAAGGACAATACTGCAAACTCGTAGTGCCCATATCACGTCCTAAATGCAGTTTTCAGAATGTCATCCTCCTTCACCCTTATTCGATGGTAACCAGATCTTAAATCAATTTTTGAAAACACCCTAGCCTCTTGCAACTGATCCATTAAGTCATCTATCCTCGGCAACGGATACTTGTTCCTCACAGTCATTTTGTTTAACTGCCGATAATCCATGCAAAGTCGCATTCCCCCATCTTTTTTCTTCACCAAGAAAACTGGCGCTCCCCACAGAGATACACTCGATCAGACGAACCTCCTGTTTAGAAGCTCTTCCAACTGAGTCTTAAGCTTAGCCAGCTCTATTGGAGCCATTCAGTATGGCACAATCGACACTGGTCCGGCTCCCGGCACCAAGTCAATCGCAAATTCAAATTTCCCTTTGAGGCAGAAATTCGGGAATATCTTCAGGAAATACTTTAGGAAAGTCTCTAACTACCAGAATTTGATCTAACATCTATACATCACCTAATGTATTCGCAGCCAACAATATATAACCCTGACACTCTTTCCCACTGCAGTTCACCAATACAGAGTTCAAGTAATAACCCTTAGCTACCACTGTTCCACTTTCCCCTTTCAGCATAAACCGAATTGATCGCTCAAAGCAATCTAACAAAATTCGATTCTTTGACAACCAATCAAACCGCAAAATCATTTCCATCCCAAACATTGGCAAACAATCAAATTATGAACAAAGTCTCTATCCTCAATCTTGAAAGCTACTTGCCTACAACCTGACCTAGTCACAACCATCTGATACGGGGTATGCACATGCAAATCAAATGATAATTCTAATACTTTTAATCCTAGTTCCTCAACTTTATCAAAGGCAATAAACGAATGTGAAGCTCCAGTATCATATAATACAACCAATGTTTTCTCACCAATTAAACACTTACCTCTCATCAACGGATACAACTTTGCAACATCTTAGGCCTTTACAGCAAACACCCGACCTTGCTGGTTCTGGCCCGCATTTGAAGTCCTCCTACAAGGACAATCGTTCGCCATGTGTCTTGGCAATCTGCATGTAAAGAATCCACCTATACCCAGCTTGCATGAATCATAAGGATGAAAACGCCTTGCAACGGTTACAAATTGAATCTGGAGAAACCTTACTTTTATTACCTCTCCCTCTCTCTGGGTGTTACTGATCATAGTTGTTCCTCCTAAGGCCCCCTTAACCTTGAAGTACATGTCCTCCTCTCTTAAAGTTCTGAGCTCATGGTTGGAAGTAACTTCCACGCACACGATTGTGGTTTCCCCCACGAGTATCTCTCGATAATGGTATCCCTCAAGCCTCCTTGATACTTAATACACTTCCAGCTCTCATAGGACTCCGGGGCACCCTAACATACCCTAGAGAACGTACAAAGCTCCTCAAACCGACTAGTGTAATTGGCCACAGACAATGAGCCCTGCTTCAGCTGCAAAAGCTCCAACTCCCTAGCCTCCCTTACAGATTCAGGAAAGTAGTTCTTGTAGAAAGCCGTTTGGAATACATCCCAAGGAATGTTGGCATTTTGAAGCTGTGGTAATCGGCATTCCCCTTGCCACCAGTGTTGCACCTCTCCTAATAGTTGATATGCTGCAAACTCTACAAATTGGTTGTTCAAAACATGCTGGGCTTGTAGAGAACGCTCCATAGCTTGGAACCAATTGTTCACTTCAGTGGGGTTGGTCGAACCTCTAAAAGTCGGTGGATGAACCTTGAGAAACGAAGCCAAGGTCATCAGAGCACCTCCCAAGTCATTACCGTCTCCTTCTCCATTTTTGTTCCCGTGTCCATTATCGTTTCTCCCGCCGATTGGCCCAATCTCTCTACTGCTTGCAAAGTTGTAGCAGCAATTGCTTCCATAATATTAGCCAAGTTGGCCATCGCTACTATGAACCCGGCATGGTTGTCGGCCGGTCGATCATTCTCAGTTCCTTCCCGTGTACGAGTACGACCTCTTTCGTGAGTAGCCATTAGGGTTCCTGTCTACACTAAACAGTTGATATCAAAGTGATCAGTCTCAATATGAAAAGCTTAGTGGTTCAGTTATCCTAAAAAGGAACTCACAAACAAGCATGCTATGCAATATCAAGTAGATAACCTAAATAGCATCAAAGAAAAAGACACAGAGTATGCAATGAAGCACAATCGGTCCATCTCTCAGACTCACAAGGACGAACTGCTCTGATAACACTAAATGTAACACCCTAATTACCCTAAACCTTACCGTAAAGCAAAGGATAACTAAAGATCACCACAATTCTAATGTTTATACAATAATATATATAGAAAGAAATAGTAATTCTAGAAGCCCGATGAAGGAATAAGCTCAAAACAGAGTTTCAAAAGCACAAATATTCACACGAAGCTAAAAGCAGAAAGGTACAAGGTATACAAGATAAGAAAGCATAAATAGATATATAAGTATAGTAGTCATAAGGAACTAGCCTTACCCTACGAATTTTAGGCCAACTAGTTATGTACAAACATACAGAGTTTTGAAAGTAAAACAGTATATACAATAATCTCTCTCAAAGTTAGCCTCTAAGGAAAATAAAATACAAAAGTGAGAGTACAAAATAAAGTATCCAAAAGACTCCAAAAGATAATCAAGATCCTCCTCTTTGTCATCATCTCGCAACTCACCGAGGTGGGTTATGACCTGCATATGAAAAACAACAACAAAATAGGTATGAGAATCGGAGGTTTTCAGTATGGTAACAATGCCCAATAATGTAAGATATAAGACTCCGGGATGCCAGAGGCAATCCTAGAGCTTCCTATCAATCATGAGATTCAACTTAAAGGATAACTCAATATAAAACCATCACTTTAAAACCATAATAAAATAAGGGAATCTAACTTAGGGATTTTCTAATCTAACATTTACACCATTGTCCCATAGCCTTTGCCATCCTAACCTCCATGCGATCCCATCGCCACTGCCTTCTGAACCTCTTCAATCTCAGCAGAAAACATAAGTAATAGCAATACAAGTAAAGCACAAGTATAATCATGTATATCAAGTAATTCAAGAAACAACTAAGCATGTTATACAATTAGGAAAATGCAAGTCGGAAAAGCAAGAAAACAGATAAAATATGCACATGATGAATGCCTGTCCTATTTGGCTATGATATCAAATCGTCGGTTTAACTGCTAACCCGACACATCCCCATGGGAATATTGCCTTTCGATCACGGATATAGCTACGGGAACCCCCATGGATATAGTGTCGGGCACACTCCTGTGATCCGAAAGGATGCGAGCGCGATACTCTGCCACAGACATCACATCTCAATATAAGCAGGACTAACCACCACCCCTTACGCCACCCTCGCGACCTCGACAGGCGAGATTAACCTACCGTCCCTGCCAGGCGCATAGCATCTCAATAATCTCAGTATAAAACAATCAGTGGTTTTTAGAAATCATTTTCAGTACTCCATCATCTCACTCAACTAATCCATCCTTAATACTCCAGAAACCTAAGGCTCCATCTTCTAAACTTTTTAGCTGAAATTATCTAGTTGACTTACTTATGATATTCTCTATGTTTCAAAGCCTAAAAATAAGTTAAGACATCCTAGGTAAGCTTTACGGAAGTTCACAAGCTTGCTGGGAAGGTAAAATAGTTAAAAACAAGGTTTTCTTAAAAGAACAGGACAGTGTGTGTATGCATAGGGTTGTGCATGCGCATTCCCAAAATAGTTTTCTTAAGTGTGCGTACTGATGAGCGGATAATTTATACCCTTTTTGGCATTATTTTTACATAGTTTTTAGTATGTTTTAGTTACTTTTTATTATATTTTTATTAGTTTTTATTCAAAAATCACATTTATGGACTTTACTATGAGTTTGTGTATTTTTCTGTCATTTCAGGTATTTTCTGGCTGAAATTGAAGGACCTGAGCAAAAATCTTATTCAAAAGCTGAAAAAGGACTACAGATGCTGTTGGATTCTGACCCTCTTGCACTCGAAGTGGACTTTCTGGAGCTACAAAAGCCCAATTGGCGCGCTCTCAATTACGTTAGAAGGTAGACATCCTGGGCTTTCCAGCAATATATAATAGTCCATACTTTTTCCGAGATTTGATGGTCCAAACTGGCGTCCAAATCTAGCCTAAAACATCATGGCGTAAAACGCCCAAACTGGCACCATAGCTGGCGTTTAACTCCAGGAACAGACTATGCACATGTAAAGCTCAATGCTTAGCCCAAGCACACACCAAGTGGGCTCTGGAAGTGGATTTCTGCACTATCTGTACTTAGTTACTCATTTTCTGTAAACCTAGGTTACTAGTTTAGTATAAAAACTACTTTTAGAGATTTATTTTACATCTTTGGAATATCTTTTGATCACTTTGATCTTTGAGACCATTTTTCACGTTTGGGGGCTGGCCATTTAGCCATGCCTAAACCTCTTTCACTTATGTATTTTCTACGGTGGAGTTTCTACACCCCATAGATTAAGGTGTAGAGCTCTGCTGTTCTTCATGAATTAATGCAATTACTACTGTTTTCTATTCAATTCACGCCTACTTCTTCTCTAAGATATACTCTCATACTTAATTCAATTAAGTCAGAATGAAGGGGTGACCCATGACAATCACCCAATCTTTGTTACTCGCTTAGCCAAGATCCGCGTGCCTGACAACCACAAAGCGGTCTACATGATGTTCAACGTAGTCATGGGACGACATTCGGAGTATATTCTCTTGGATATCTAATACACGGACCGAGTCTGTGAGATTAGTATCTTCGTGGTATAGGCTAGAATAATTGGCAGCATTCCTGGGATCCGGAAAGTCTAAACCTTGTCTGTGGTATTCCGAGTAAGATATGGGAAGGAATGACTGTGACGTGCTTCAAACCTGCGAATGTTGGGTGCAAGTGACAGTGTGCAAAAGGATCAATGGATTCTATTCCGACGCTAGCGGGAACCGATAGATGATTAGCCATGCGGTAGCTGTACCTGGTATTTTTCATCCGAGACGAGAAATCTGACAGTTGATTAGCCGTGCAGAAACCGTAGAGGACCATTTTCACTGAGAGGATCCTACAGCTTGCCATGGAAGGAGGTAACGCATGGTTGGAAGAAGGCAATAGGAAAGCAGAGGTTCAGAAGCAACAAAGCATCTCCATACGCTTATCTGAAATTCCCACCAATGAATTACATAAGTAACTTTATTTTATTTTATATTTTATTTATCTTTTAATTATCAAATCCTCAAAACCATTTGAATCCGCCTGACTGAGATTTACAAGGATGACCATATCTTGCTTCAAGCCGACAATCTCCATGGGATCGACCCTTACTCACGTAAGGTTTATTACTTGGACGACCCAGTGCACTTGCTGGTTAGTTGTGCGGAGTTGTGAAAAGTGTGAATCACAATTTCCCACCACAAAGTTTTTGGCGCTGTTGCCGGGGATTATTCGAGTTTGGACAACTGACGGTTCATCTTGTTGCTTAGATTAGGTAATTTTATTTTATGTTTAAGCTTTTTACTTTTATTTTCGAAAAATTCAAAAAACAAATTTATGTGTTCTTCAGATTTTTAAGAACGAATTCTAGAGTTTCAGGTGATATGTGAAGCCTGGCTGGCTGCTAAGCCATGTCTAATTTTTTTGGACTGAGGCTTTCACTTATCATTGCAGGAGCTTTTTGATTCCCATCAATTTGGCTGTTGTATGTAATGCTCTGCTGAAACTTGGCTGGCCATTTGGCCATGTCTAATCTTTTGGACCGAAGCTTTCACATAAAGCTTAGCTGGCTATTTAGCCATGTCTAAATTTTTGGACCGAAGCTTTAGACTAACATTGCATGATTCCTGGAATTCTTATTAAAAATTTTGTATCTCTTTATTTTCTTTTTTTCAAAATAATTTTCGAAAAATACAAAAAATTCATAAAATCATAAAAAAACCAAAAATTTTGTGTTTCTTGTTTGAGTTTAGTGTCAAATTTTAAGTTTGGTGTCAATTGCATCTTTTTAATTTTCTTAAAATTTTCAAAAATTCATGCATGTGTTCTTCAATGATCTTCAAGTTGTTCTTGATGATTGTCTTTGTTTGATCTTTACATTTTCTTGTTTTGTGTCTTTTCTTGTTTTTCATATACATTCTTGAATTGTTAGTATCTAAACATTAAAAATTTCTAAGTTTGGTGACTTGCATGTTTTTCTTTTCTTAAAAAAATTTTCAAAAATGTGTTCTTGATGTTCATCATGATCCTCAAAGTGTTCTTGGTGTTCATCTTGACATTCAAAGTGTTCTTGCATGCATTATTTGTTTTAATCTTAAATTTTCTTGTTTTGTTTCATTTTGGTGTTTTTCTCTCTCCTCATTAAAAATTAAAAAATTAAAAATAATATCTTTCTCTTATTTTACTAATAAATTTCAAAATTTTGGTTTGATTTGGTCAAAAATTTTTAAAATTTAGTAGTTTCTTATTAGTCAAGTCAAAATTTTAATTTAAAAAAAATTCCACCTTTTCAAATTTTTTTCAAAAATCTAATCTTTTTCATTTCTCTTTCATGTTTTCGAAAATCTCAAAATTAATTTTCAAAATCTTTTCTTATTTTTATTTCATATTTTTGAATTTATTGCTAACAATTAATGTTTTGATTCAGAAATTTTCAAGTTGTTACTTGCCTATCAAGAAAGGATCAATCTTTAAATTCTAGAATCATATCTTTTAGTTTCTTGTTAGTCAAGTAATCAACTTTAATTTCAAAAATCAAATCTTTTTAATTTCCTTTTCAAATCTTTTTCAAAATAAATTTCAATCATATCTTTTTCAAAATTTAATTTCAAAATCCTTCTCTAACTTCTTATCTTTTCAAAATTGATTTTCAAATCTTTTTCAATTAACTACTTGACTTTTTGTTTGATTTTAAAAAGTTTTCTATTTCAATCATATCTTTTTCAAAACCACCTAACTACCTTTCTCTCTCTCTAATTTTCGAAAATCATTAACCTCTTTTTCAAAATTCCTTTCAATTAACTAATTGTTTTAAATTTTAATTTAATTTTAATTCTCTTCTTAAATTTCGAATTCTAACTAATAATTAAAATAAAAAAAATATTTTTATTTTCTTTTGAATTAATTTTCGAATACTCTCTCTCTCTCATCTCTTTCTATTTATTCTATTTATTTACTAAAACTTTTCCTCTACTTATAATTCGAACCCACTCCCTCTCTCTGTGTTCGAATTCTTCTTCATCTCCCTTCTTCATTCTATTCTCCTATTCTTCTACTCACATAAAGGAATCTTTATCCTGTGACATAGAGGATTTCTCTTCTTTTCTGTTCTCTTCTTTTTCATATGAGCAGGAACAAGGATAAGAACATTCTTGTTGAAGCTAATCCTGAACCTGAAAGGACTCTAAAGAGGAAATTAAGAGAAGCTAAAGCACAAAACTCTAGAGAGGACCTAACAGAAATTTTTAAAAAAGAAGTAGAGATGGCAGCCGAAAATAACAATAATGGTGGAGATGCAAGAAAGATGCTTGGTGACTTTACTGCACCCACTTCTGACTTCTATGGCAGAAGCATCTCAATTCCTGCAATTAGAGCAAACAACTTTGAGCTTAAGCCTCAATTAATTTCTCTAATGCAGCAGAATTGCATGTTTTATGAACTTCCATTGGAAGATCTTCATCAGTTCTTAGCTGAATTCTTACAAATCTGTGACACTGTTAAGACCAATGGGGTTAATCCCGAGGTCTACAGACTTATGCTTTTTCCCTTTGCTGTAAGAGACAAAGCTAGGACATGGTTGGACTCACAACCTAAAGAAAGCCTGAACTCTTAGGAAAAGTTGGTCAATGCTTTCTTGGCCAAATTCTTTCTACCTCAAAAGTTGAGCAAGCTTAGAGTGGAAGTCCAAACCTTCAGACAGAAGGAAGGTGAATCCCTCTATGAAGCTTGGAAAAGATACAAGCAACTGATCAGAAGGTGTCCTTCTGACATGCTTTCAGAATCGAGCATCTTATGTATATTCTATGATGGTCTATCTGAATTGTCCAAGATGTCATTGGACCACTCTGCTGGTGGATCTCTTTATATGAAGAAGACGCCTGCAGAAGCCCAGGAACTCATTGAAATGGTTGCAAATAACCAGTTCATGTATACTTCTGAAAGAAATCCTGTGAATAATGGGATGATGATGAGCGGATAATTTATACGCTTTTTGGCATTGTTTTTAGTATGTTTTTAGTA
The DNA here is from genome assembly GCF_003086295.3 of Arachis hypogaea. Classification (NCBI taxonomy): domain Eukaryota; kingdom Viridiplantae; phylum Streptophyta; class Magnoliopsida; order Fabales; family Fabaceae; genus Arachis; species Arachis hypogaea. The sequence goes on from NC_092048.1 coordinate 108,878,775, forward strand.
TGTTTTAGTTACTTTTTATTATATTTTTATTATTTTTTAAATAAAAATACATTTCTGGGATTTACTATGAGTTTGTGTGTTTTTTTGTGATTTCAGGTATTTTCTGGCTGAAATTGAGGGATCTGAGCAAAAATCTGATTCAGAGGCTGAAAAAGAACTGCAGATGCTGTTGGATTCTAACCTCCCTGCACTCGAAGTGGAATTTCTGGAGCTACAAAAATTCAATTGGCGCGCTCTCAATTGCGTTGGAAGTTAGACATCCTGGGCTTTCCAGCAATATATAATAGTCCATACTTTGCCCGAGATTTGGTGTCCCAAACCGGCGTTCCAAGTCAGCATAAAAATTCTGGCGTCAAAACGCCAGAACTAGCATAAAAGCTAGAGTTAAACGCCCAAACTGGCACAAAAGCTGGCATTTAACTCCAGGAACAGCCTATGCACGTGAAAGCTTCTATGCTCAGTCCAAGCACACACCAAGTGGACCCGGAAGTGGATTTCTGCACCATTTACTCATTTCTGTAAACCCTAGGCTACTAGTTTTCTATAAATAGGACCTTTTGCTATTGTAGTTTCATCTTGGAATCTTTAGTTCATCTTTTGATCTCTTGATCATGTTTTGGGGGCTGGCCTCACGGCCATGCCTAGACCTTTTGTTCTTATGTATTTTCAATGGTGGAGTTTCTACACCTCATAAATTAAGGTGTGGAGCTCTGCTGTTCTTCATGAATTAATGCAAAGTACTATTGTTTTTCTATTCAACTCAAGCCTATTTCTTCTCTAAGATATTCATTCGCACTCAAGAACATGATGAATGTGATGATTATGTGACACTCATCACTATTCTCACCTATGAACGCGTGCCTGACAACTACTTCCATTCTACATGCAAACAAGCTTGAATGTGTATCTCTTAAGTTTCTAATCTAAGATTAAAATCTTCGTGGTATAGGCTAGAATTATTGGCAGCATTCTTGAGATCCGGAAAGTCAAAACCTTGTCTGTGGTATTCTGAGTAGGATTTGGGATGGGATGACTGTGACGAGCTTCAAACTCGCGAGTGTTGGGCGTAGTGACAGATGCAAAAGGATCAATGGATCTTATTCCAACATGATCGAGAACCGACAGATGATTAGCCGTGCAGTGACAATGAATTTGGACCATTTTCACTGAGAGGACGGGAGGTAGCCATTGATAACGGTGAAACCCAACATAAAGCTTACCATGGAAAGAAGTATGAATGATTGGATGAAGACAATAGGAAAGCAGAAGTTCAGGAGGAACAAAGCATCTTCATACACTTATCTGAAATTCTCACCAATGAATTACATAAGTATCTCTATCTTATTTTATATTTTATTCATCTTTTAATTATTAATTCTCCATAACCATTTGAATCCGCCTGACTGAGATTTACAAGATGACCATAGCTTGCTTCAAGCCGACAATCTCCGTGGGATCGACCCTTACTCACGTAAGGTTTATTACTTGGACGACCCAGTGCACTTGCTGGTTTGTTGTGCGGAGTTGTAACAAAGAGTTGAGATTACAATTGTGCGTACCAAGTTGTTGGCGCCATTGATGATCACAATTTCGTGCACCAAGTTTATGGCGCCGTTGCCGGGGATTGTTCGAGTTTGGACAACTGACGGTTCATCTTGTTGCTTAGATTAGGTAACTTTATTTTATTTTTGTTCTTCAGAATTTTTAAGAATGAATTCTAGAGTTTCACATGATGTTTTTATCATCACAAAAGCTGATTGATTCTCATCAATTTGGCTGTTGTATGTAATGTCCTGCTGAAGCTTGGCTAGCCATGTCTAATCTTTTTAGACTGAAGCTTTAGACTAACATTGCATGATTCCTGTAATTCTTATTAAGAATTTTGAAATCTTTATTTTCTTTTCCAAATAATTTTCAAAAAATTACAAAAAAAATTTATAAAATCATAAAAACCAAAAATAATTTATGTTTCTTGTTTGAGTCTAGTGTCAATTTTTAAGTTTGGTGTCCTGCATGTTTTATTTGTTTCCTTGCATTTTTCGAATATATGAGTTTTGTTCTTCATTAATCTTCAAGTTGTTCTTGATGATTTCCTTGCTCTGATCTTTAATTTCTCTTGTTTTGTGTGTTTTGTTGTTTTTCATATGCATTCTCAATTTGTTAGTGTCTCTAATATGAAAATTTCTAAGTTTGGTGTCTTGCATGCATTGTTTATTTAATCTTAGTTTTACAAGGTTAGTTTCATTTTGTTGTTTTTCATCATTAAAAATCCAAAATTTTTTTTTTCAAAATTATGTCTTTTCAAGTCAATAATACAGAGAATTGAAGATTCAGAACATTCAGTAGAGGAATTACACAGAAAAAAGCTGGGCGTTCAAAACGCCCAGTGAGGAAGGAAAACTGGCGTTTAAATGCCAGCCAGGATACCATTCTGGGCGTTTAACGCCAGGATGGCACAAGAGGGAAGATTTTGTTTTTAATTCAAATCTTTTTCAAATTTTCATACTTTTTCAAAATCAAATCTTTTCCAAATCATATCTTTTCAATCATATCTTTTCAAAATCAAATCCTTTCCATTTTTTTACTATTTTCGAAAATCCTTGCTACAATTAATGATTTAATTCAAAATTTTCAAGTTGTTACTTGCCTATTAAGAAAGGATCAAATTTTAAATTCTAGAATCATGTCTTTTAATTTCTTGTTAGTCAAGTAATCAACTTTAATTTTAAAAATTTTTTTTAAATTGATTTTCAATCATATCTTCTCAATCATATCTTTTCAACCACATCTTTTTCAAAAATGATTTTCAATCATATCTTTTTGATTTCTAATTTCAAAATCTTTTTCAAAATCACTTAACTACTTTCTCAATTTTAATTTTCAAAAATCATCAACCAGTTTTTCAAAATTTCTTTTAATTATTTCAAAATCTTTTTAAACTTAATTTCGAAAATTCTTTCCCCCCTTCTCACCTTCTTCTATTTAAGGGATTAGCACTCTTTCTCAATGTGCAATTCGGACTCCCTCTCTCTATAAGTTCGAATTCTCTCCTTTCTACCTCCTCCTTCTATTCTTCTTTTCCTCTGACATCTCAAGGAATCTCTATACTGTGACATAGAGGATTCCATACTTTCTTCTCCTTTCTTTCATATGAGCAGGAGCAAGAACAAAGACATTCTTGTTGAAGCTGATCCTGAACCTGAAAGGACCCTGAAGAGAAAGCTAAGAGAAGCTAAAGCACAACTCTCTGGAGAGGACCTAACAAAAATTTTCAAACAAGAAGAAGCCATGGCAGCCGAAAACAACAACAATGCCAACAATGCAAGGAAGGTGCTTGGTGACTTTACTGCACCTACTCCCAACTTCTATGGGAGAAGCATCTTAATCCCTGCCATTGGAGAAAACAACTTTGAGCTTAAGCCTCAATTAGTTTCTCTAATGCAACAGAATTGCAAGTTTCATAGACTTCCATTGGAAGATCCTCATCAGTTCTTAGCTGAATTCTTGCAAATCTGTGACACTGTCAAGACCAATGGGGTTGATCCTGAGGTCTACAGACTTATGCTTTTCCCCTTTGTTGTAAGAGACAGAGCTAGGACATGGTTGTATTCACAACCTAAAGAAAGCCTAAACTCTTGGAAAAAGCTGGTCAATGCCTTCTTGGCAAAATTCTTTCCACCTCAAAAATTGAGTAAGCTAAGAGTGGAGGTCCAGACCTTCAGACAGAAGGAAGGTGAATCCCTCTATGAAGCTTGGGAAAGATACAAGCAATTGATCAGAAGGTGTCCTTCTGACATGCTTTCTAAATGGAGCATCATAGGTATCTTCTATGATGGTCTGTCTGAACTGTCCAAGATGTCATTGGACAGCTCTGCTGGAGGATCTCTTTATCTGAAGAAGACGCCTGCAGAAGCTCAGGAACTCATTGAGATGGTTGCAAGTAACCAATTTATGTACACTTCTGAAAGGAACCCTGTGAATAATGGGACAAATCAGAAGAATGGAGTTCTTGAGATTGAAACTCTAAATGCCATATTGGCTTAGAACAAAATATTGACTCAGCAAGTCAATATGATTTTTCAAAGTCTGTCTGGAATGCAAGCAGCAACAGGCAGTACCAAAGAAGCTTCATCTGAAGAAGAAGCTTATGATCCTGAGAACCCAGCAATGGAAGAGGTGAATTATATGGGAGAACCCTATGGAAACACCTATAATCTTCATGGAGAAATCATCTAAATCTCTCATGGAAGGACCAACAGAGGCCTCAAGAAGGCTTCAACAACAGTAATGGTGGAAGAAATAGGTTTAGCAATAGCAACCCTTTTCCATCATCTTCTCAGCAACAGACAGAGAATTCTAAGCAGAGCCACTCTGACTTAGCAACCATAGTCTCTGATCTAATTAAAACCACTCAAAGTTTCATGACTGAAACAAGGTCCTCCATTAGAAATTTGGAGTCACAAGTGGGTTAGCTGAGTAAGAAAATTACTGAACTCCCTCCTAGTACTCTCCCAAGCAATACAGAAGAGAACCCAAAAAGAGAGTGCAAGGCCATCAACATAACCCACACGGTCGAACCAGGAGAGGAGGAAGAGGTAGTGATTTCCACTGAGGAAGACCTCAATGGACATCCACTGGCTTCCAAGGAGTTCCCTAATGAGGAACCATGGGAATCTGAGGCTCATACAGAGACCATAGAGATTCCATTGAATTTACTTCTACCGTTCATGAGCTCTGATGAGTATTCCTCCTCTGAAGAGGATAAATATGTTACTGAAAAGCAATGATAAACCACTATTTTATGGTTTATCTTGTGCTCAATTGAGTGGTTTTTATCAACTCTTTACCCACTTATTCATACTATTTGCATAGTTTTACATTTGCCTTCCTAATTATGTGCTTTGATTGAAAACATGCTTCTTTGACCTTAAGTTCCCTATGTTTAATCCTCTCTTATTACCATTAGATGCCTTGATATGTGTGTTAAGTGATTTCAGAGATTACAGGACAGGAATGGCTCAGAGGATGGAAAGGAAGCATGCAAAAGTGGAAGGAATACAAGAAGTTGGAGAAATTGCTAAGCTGTCCAGCCTGACCTCTTCGCACTCAAACGGCTATAACTTTAGCTACAGAGGTCCAAATGACGCAGTTCCAGTTGCGTTGGAAAGCTAACGTCCGGCGCTTCGATTTGATATATAATATGCTATAGTTGCCCTTATGCTAGATGACGCGAACGCGTGCTCCACGCGGCCATGTTGCAGTAACAAAAAATCAGCATGTTTGAATTCGCAACCAGCGAATTCTGGGCTGTTTCTGACCCGGTTTGCGGCCCAGAAAACACAGATTAGAGGTTATAAAGTGGGAGAATCCATTCATTCAAAAAGAAGCTCACAATTCACAATTATTAGGACTTAGATGTAGTTTTTAGAGAGAGAGGTTCTCTCCTCTCTCTTAGGATTTAGTTTTAGGATTTAGGATTATTTCTTCTTCATCACAGGTTCAATGTTCCTTTACTTTAAGCTTCCTGATAAACCACTATTTTATGATTTATCTTGTGCTCAATTGAGTGGATTTTATCAACCCTTTACCCACTTATTCATAATATTTGCATGGTTTTATATTTCCTTCTTGATTTTGTGCTATGATTGAAAACATGCTTCTTTGATCTTATATTTTCTTATTATTAATCCTCTCTTATTACCATTAGATGCCTTGATATGTGTGTTAAGTGATTTCAGAGATTACAGGGCAGGAATGGCTCAGAGGATGGAAAGGAAGTATGCAAAAGTGGAAGGAATACAAGAAGTTGGAGAAATTGCTAAGCTGTCCAGCTTGACCTCTTCGCACTCAAATGGCTATAACTTTAGCTACAGAGATCCAAACGACGCGGTTTCAGTTGCGTTGGAAAGCTAATGTCTGGAGCTTCGATTTGATATATAATATGCTATGGTTTCCTTGACGCTAGATAACGCGATCGCATGATCCATGCGGCCGCGTCGCAGTGACAGAAATCCAGCGTGATTGAATTCGAGACCAGCGAATTCTGGGCTGTTTCTGACCCAGTTCTCGGCCCAGAAAACACAAATTAGAGGCTATAAAGTGGAGGAATGCATCCATTCATAAGGAGGCTCACATAATTCACTTCTCATGATTTAGATTAGTTTTGAGAGAGGTTCTCTCCTCTCTCTCTTATGATTTAGGACTTCTCTTAGTTTTAGCAGTGACTCTCAATCCCAGGTTCTTTATTTTTATTTAATTTATGAACTCTTCCATGTTACATTTAATTTTCTTAATTAATGTTATTTGAGGTATTTCAAGTCATGATTGCTTTCTTTTATTTACATGATTACTGCTTCCCATCTGAAGACATTTTTATTCCAGTAGATTTACTTTTCCCCTTTTGGTTTTGGTTAAGAAATCAGTAACTCAGGAGTTATCCAATTCAACAGCATAATTGTTAATTGTTATCTTGCCAATTGAACTGAACTTCAAATAATCCTAACCTTTTCTTAGGAAATAAATAGGATTCGAAGATCAAACTAATTAGTCCCTTGACTTTCCTTTGCTTTAGTAAAGGTCAACTAAGTGGAATTAAGATTCAACTTTCATTATTATTGATAAGGATAACTAAGTCTGGACTTCTAATTTCTTATACCTTACCAAGAGATTTTATTATTATTATTTTATCTTACTTGTCATATAACATATTCCCACCTTACTTCCAAAACCCCCAATTTACAATCTTCATAACCAATAATAAGAACATACCTCCCTGCAATTCCTTGAGAAGACGACCCGAGGTTTAAATACTCGGTTATAAATTTTAAGGGGTTTGTTACTTGTGACAACCAAAACATTTGTACGAAGGGATTTCTATCGGTTTAGAGACTATATCTACAACGCGACTGTTTTTATGAAATTCTTTACTGGCAAAAATCCTAACGTCATTTCCCTTCTACTTTTATTCATTCCATTACTTTAGTTGATTATTTGATGTTGCCAATTTGGTTTATGGATTCCTATGTTCAATTTAACTTTCTATTTAATATAATTTGAGGTATTTCAGTTTATGATTATTTTATTAAATGCTTTTAATTTAATTTAGAATTTTCTTTTTTTGCTTTGGTTAATTAATTGGTGATGCTTGAGTTATCAAACTCATTGTTGATTAAAAATTGGAATTCTTCAAGAATTAATTCGAGTTCCACTAACTCTAACTTTTCCCAAGGAAAGACTAGGACTTGAGGAATCAGAATTAATTCATCCACTTAACTTACCTTCATAGTTAGAGGTTAACAAAGTGGGAGAAAAATCCAATTCTCATTACAATTGATAAGGATAACCAGGATAGGACTTCCAGTTTTCATACCTTGCCAAGAGTTTTATTATCTATTTAATTTAATACAATTTACTTTCTTGCCATTTACTATTCTCGCTTTTTATCTTATACATTAAAAACCCCCAATTTACAAACTCATAACCAATAATAAGAACACCTCCCTGCAATTCCTTGAGAAGACGACCCGAGGTTTAAATACTTCGGTTATCAATTTATTTAGGGGTTTGTTACTTGTGACAACCAAAACATTTGTAAGAAAGGTTGATTGCTTGGTTTAGTAACTATACTTGCAACGAGAGTTTACTATAACCTCTAAACCATCAATCTTCCGCTCTTCAAAATGGCACCGTTGCCGGGAATTGCAAACATGTGCCTTATTATTGGTTATTGTAAATATTTACTATTTGCTTGTTTATTTGTTTTTATTTTTGTTTTTTTTTTCTTTTTTTTAAGAGGTTATTAGTTTTTATCTAGTTATTAAAAATTTTTCAAAAAATTTGTTCTTGGTGTTCATCTTGATCTTCAAGTTGTTCTTCGTGTTCATCTTGACCTTCAAGTTATTCTTAGTTGTTTTCTTCGTTTTGATCTAAAAATTTTAAGTTTGGTGTCATTTTATTATTTTTCTCTTTCCTCATTAAATTTAAAATTCAAATCTCAAATTTTAAAATTTAAAATTTCAAAATTTAAATTTCAAAATTCAAATCTTTTTCAAAAATCATTTCTTTTTCAAAAATCTTATCTTGTCTTATTTCAAAAATCAAATTTCAAAATTCAATTTTCAAAAATTCAAAATTCAAAAATTTCAAATTTCAAATTTCAAAAATTTAATTTTCAAATTCAAAATTTAAATTTCAATAACCTTTTAATTTAAATTTGTTTTTTTTTTTTTAAATTTTTTTGCTATTATGAGTTCTCACCTCTCTCGCTTTGAGTTTGGTTCTAAATCTGTTGAAAGGAGTGGAAGCTATAGCAGGAATATGCATCAAGGTCTAAGCAATCAAAGATGGATGGAGCCAAAAGGATCTGATCAACCCTTTAGGCAATAGCCTCCAAGATATCATGGGCAAGGACCACTCAACACTGCATACCAAGTGATGCGCATAAACGTGTTATGCTACGATTTAAGAAATTGCACGATCGGCAAAATTCCTTCCGGCAAGTGCACCGGTTATCGTCGTCAAGTAAAAACTCACAATAGAGTGAGGTCGAATCCCACAAGGATTGGTTGAGTGAGCAATTCGGATTAGAAGTGTGTTCTAGTTGAGCGGAATCAAGATTTGAGATGAGAATTGCGGAATGTAAAATTGGCGGGAAAAGTAAATGACAAGAAAATTAAATGGCTGAATCTTAAATTGCATGAATTAAAGAGCAGAATGTAAATTGCTGAAATTAAAAGGGAATGGGGGTGATTGCATGAATTGAGTTGCAGAATGTAAAGAGAAAGGGGAAATCAGAAATGGGGAATTCATTGGGTTATAGGAGATATTGAGATCTCCGAATCAAAACATGTTTATCTCTTCCTCAACCAATGCGTTCATTAAATTTTGCTTGGCAATCTTATATGATTGGATCCCAATTCCTTGGCTCACCAATGCTCTCTAAAAACAAACAAATTCCCAATCCCTTGGTTTAAATGTTCATAAGAAGAGATGATGCTTGATCACTGATTATACCACACAATTTCATGAACCACAATTTGGTAGGATTACATGTCACAATATCCATCCAAACCCCAATCCAATCCACTGTGAGAAAGCTTCTCTAGCATGAATCCTCCATTCCTTTCCCAAGGCTCCGAAGGATTCCAAGTATGAGTAGTTTCTTTCCCAAGACAACTACTCAATGGAATTAGATCGAGAAGCTTTCTAACAAAATTCAAGAGAAAAGATTGAAGAAGAAGATAAACTATTATTGATTCATTGAATTACAATAGAGCTCCCTAACCCAATGAAAGGGGGTTTAGTGAATCATAGCTCTGAATTCAATTACAAAGAAAAGGAAAACTAGCTAAAAGTGAAAGTAAAAGTTCCTTCTAACTTAACTTCTATCCTATTTATACACTTTCTATATTGAGCTTCAGTTGTGCTTCTTGGGCTTTGAGGCCTCTCCTTGCTTTCCTTTTGCCTTGGGTTTATGATCCATAACCTTGATGAGGTTGTTGATCCAAATCCTGTAACATTTATTGAGCCAACTTAGTGATAATCAAATAATGACACATGACTCAATAAATTGAGATTTCAAACTCATCAATCCTTCAGGCCCAATCCCATAAACCATGATATTCAATTGGGTTTCATACCAAAGTAAGTTTAAGTTAATATTTGTGCTCAAAGACTAACTTAAATCACAATATTTTTGGCCCAGAAACCTTTTCCAAGAGTGGCGTTTAAGTTGTAGTTTAAGCTTAAACTGCAGCTTAAACGCCAGGCACTTCCAGTGAGGCCTTTTGTAGAAGCACGTTTAAGCTTCAATTAAGGTTAAACTGAAGCTTAAACGTGGAAATGGAAGAAGGTAGCCCTGGAGAGTCATGTAGTCGAACACGTTTAAGCTTCAGTTTAAGGTTAAACTGAAGCTTAAACGTGGAGATAGGAAAGGCAGCCCTGGAGGTCGAACACGTTTAACCTCCAGTTTGAGGTCAAACTGGAGGTTAAACGTGGAAAAGGGTGGAGGCATACTGGAGGTCGAACACGTTTAACCTCCAGTTTGAGGTCAAACTGGAGGTTAAACGTGGAAGCTTGGAATGGTGGCCCTGGAGGTTAAACGTGGAGATGGAGAGAGCAACCCTGGAGTAGAAAAGCTATCGAACACGTTTAAGCTCCAGTTTGAGTCAAACTGGAGCTTAAACGTGGAATGGCTCCCTGGTACTCTTCCTGGTTCTGGCGTTTAACCTCCAGTTTGAGGTCAAACTGGAGGTTAAACGTGGAACTCCTCCCTGGGTGGCATACTCATTCTGGCGTTTAACCTCCAGTTTGAGGTCAAACTGGAGGTTAAACGTGGAATACTCCTTAAGTGAGGCTTTTCATTCTGGCGTTTAACCTCCAGTTTGAGGTCAAACTGGAGGTTAAACTTCAATCCCAGCATTTCTTATCCTTCATGATTTTGGCGTTTAAGCTCCAGTTTAGGCTTAAACTGGAACTTAAACTCCACATGTGATATTCAAGCTTCCTTTATTGATTTTGTTGCTTCCTTGCTTAGCCTCTTCTTCCCTGAAATCATCCAAACAATTGCATCAAAGTCTTGCAAAATTTCATGAGAATTCTTTCATTCATAGCATTTAAGTAATATAACTAAAACTCATGGAATTTGCATCAAAATCATATTGTTTGGATGGTTCATTACTTTGTTCTTCATTTAACCATTTTTGGTTACTTTAAGCTCAAGAAAATGCATAAAACAACTAAAACTAACAGAAAAATGCTAGTGAAACTAGCCTATGATGCCTTGGCATCACAACACCAAACTTAATACTTGCTTGTCCCTAAGCAAGTCCTGAGTTATTTGAGAAGAAAGTATGAAACAGAAAGCAATTACATTGGCTATATTAGCAAGCATTTGAAGTTCATCAGAAGGGTTTTATGCAGAAAGTTGCAGCATCATTTTTTCATACTTATCAGGTAGGATTATCACTTTTTCATTGCATCCATCAAAAATTGCTATGGCCTCTTGTTATTCTTATGTCTTTGGCACTTTTCTCTTCTTTGTTTTTCTTTTCTTTTTCTTAGAGCTTCTTTTGCTCCTTGTTTGCTTAGTGTCATGTGTTTCACAAGCCTTTGGCATTTTCTTTTTCTTATCAGTGCACTACACATATCCACCTTAGGCATTTTAGTTCACATTTCTTCTTGAGACATTGGTGCCCAGCACCTCTTTGTGTGACTAAATGTTTTGTATTTAGGTTGCTCTTGATAATGGACTTTTGGTTGATAATCCCGGGTTAGTTAACCCAAGTTACCAAGTGTTGAAACACTCCTCAGAACCTATTCATCCAAGCATATCCTTAATACATAAACACCACAGGCATTTGTCTCAGAAGTTCAAACCATTGGTACCTAGCTTATTTTCTCAATTTTTTTGCTTTTTGGTTGCCTTTTTCCGTGGCTTTTTCTTTTTCTTTTTCTTTCTTTTTCATGGCCAAAGACATTTATTCATCAAGATCCATAGACAATGTTCACTTTCTACATAAAAAAAATGATAATTCTACACTCTAATTTTAGTGATCTGACTAAACAATCAAGCATGCATACCACCACTTGATTCTACTTGATTTGTCACTAATTTAGCCAAGTTACTTTTGTTCAAACTTTTCTTTTATTTTTTTGGAAACAGAACAAGCATGGCACGCACTTGTTTAAGAAGGTGAAGTTATATCCAAACATCTAGGCATTCACTTTATTCAAGGCAATTAACAAACAGACATACTAAAAAAAACTACACATTCCAGAAAGATTCAACATTTACAGTTTAAACCAGAACACGCATGCTTTTGTTTGCCCTTTTTAAAGAATTAGCAAGGAACAATACCACCTTGTGAAATTCCTTGTTTTCTCTTTGTTGTCAGGAAACAATTTGATTTCTCCTTCTTCTTCCTAAATGTTGCTTCATGCTTTAAGGTTCTTGTTTCCTTTCCTGCAAAGAGTAATGAAGTTGCTTGCTTCTCAAGCACTTGAGTGGTCAGCTCAACTATGTGTGGGTAAGTATCGGATTCTTAGATTGGTGTGTGAACACCAAACTTAGTCTCCCACTTACTTCTCTCTGTTCTTTGAATCCTTGAGTTATCTTGGAATGATGTTGCTACTAAGGGTTTTAAGCATTTCTGTGACTGCTTAGAATAGTTGTTCCTTTCATATAATTCAAAGGTTGTTGTGTTCAGTTGATCTTTATGGTGGAACACCAAACTTAGAGTCACACATTCCCCTTTGACTTATTGATCCATGAATTCATTGTTTGGTGTGAAACACCAAACTTAATTCTTTGCAATGCACAGAAACTACTTTACCCTTTTTATTGAAACAAATAAAAGAAACAGCAACAAGGTATTACCTCAGGTTGGGTTGCCTCCCAACAAGCGCTTCTTTAACGTCATTAGCTTGACGGTCAGCTTCCTCAGTTGAGGTGATATTTAACTTTGTCCTTCTCCTCCACATCTCCCAAGTAATGTTTGAGTCTTTGACCGTTAACAATGAAGGTTCGTTGTGACTTTTCTTCCATGATTTCTACTTGTCCATAATTGGAGACCTTGGTGACAAGGAATGGTCCAGACCACCTTGATTTTAGCTTCCCTGGAAATAGCTTCAGCCTAGAATTGTAGAGCAATACTTTTTGCCCTTCTTCAAATTTCCTTGGGGCTATGTTGCTGTCATGCTTCTTCTTTGCTCTTTCTTTGTAAATTTTGGCATTCTCATAAGCTTCCGCTCTGAATTCTTCCAACTCTTGAATTTGCAACATCCTTCTTTCTCCAGCGGCTTTGTTGTCCAAGTTCAGAAGTTTCAAGGCCCAGTATGCCTTGTGCTCCAACTCCAGTGGCAGATGGCAAGCTTTTCCATATACTAGTTGGTAAGGAGACATTCTAATTGGTGTTTTGAAAGCTGTCCTATATGCCCAAAGAGCATCATCTAGCTTAATCGACCAGTCCTTTCTCGAAGTTCCCACAGTTTTTTCCAGGATTCTTTTGAGTTCTCTGTTAGATATTTCGGCTTGCCCACTTGTCTGTGGATGGTATGGTGTGGCTACCCTGTGTTTGACTCCATATTTTAGGAGCAATGCCTCTAATGGTTTGTTGCAAAAGTGGCTTCCTCCATCACTGATGATTGCTCTTGGAACCCCAAAACGGCAAAAAATGTGTTTTCTGAGGAAGTTCATGACTACCTTATTATCATTGGTTGGAGTTGCTATTGCTTCAACCCATTTAGAGACATAGTCTACTGCCACAAGAATGTAATTATTTGAGTATGAGGAGGGAAAGGGTCCCATGAAATCTATCCCCCATACATCAAACAATTCAAGTTCCAGAATGAATTGTTGTGGCATTTCATTTCTTCTTGGCAGGTTCCCAGCTTTCTGGCATTCATGGCAGTGCTTCACTAATTCTTTTGCATCTTTGAAGATAGTAGGCCAATAAAAACCACACTGCAACACCTTAGCTGCTGTTCTTTCTCCTGCAAAGTGCCCTCCATAAGTGGAGCCATGGCAGTCCCATAAAACTTCCCTTCCTTCTTCCTCGGATATGCATCTTCTGAGTATGCCATCGGAACATTTTTTGAACAAGTATGGTTCGTCCCAGATGAAGTATTTGGCATCATTTACCAATTTCTTCCTTTGATGTTTGTTAAATTCCAAAGGTAAACTCCCAGTGGCCTTGAAGTTTGCTATGTCTGCAAACCAGGGTGCTTTGTGAATTATCATGAGTTGTTCATCAGGAAAGCACTCATTTACATGTGTGCTTCCTTCTTCACATGGTATCCTTGATAAATGATCTGCCACCTTGTTTTCTACACCCTTCTTGTCTTTGATTTCAATGTCAAATTCCTGCAACAAAAGAACCCATCTAATAAGTCTCGGTTTAGATTCTTGTTTAGCAAGCAAATATTTTAAAGCTGAATGATCAGTGAAGACAATGACTTTAGATCCAATGAGATAAGATCTAAATTTTTCAAATGCAAAGACTATTGCCAAGAGTTCTTTTTCAGTGGTTGTGTAATTCCTTTGGTTAGCATTCAAGACTTTACTGGCATAATAAATCACATGTACCAAATTGTCTTTCCTTTGTCCTAACACTGCCCCAATAGCAAGGTCTGATGCATCACACATCAGTTCAAAAGGTAAGTTCCAATCAGGTGGGGCAATGATAGGTGCAGAGGACAGTTTTTGCTTCAAAAGTTCATAGGCTAGCATGCAATTTTTATCAAATACAAAGGGTGTATCAGAGACAAGCAAGTTACTCAAAGGTTTGGCTATTTTAGAAAAGTCTCTAATAAACCTTCTGTAAAAACCAGCGTGTCCCAAAAAGCTCCTAACTGCCTTGACATTACTTGGTGGAGGTAGTTTTTCAATGATTTCCACCTTAGCTCTGTCCACCTCCATGCCTCTATTAGAGATTTTGTGGCCAAGGACTATTCCTTCTGTGACCATGAAATGACACTTTTCCCAGTTTAATACTAGGTTAGTCTCTTGGCACCTCTTAAGCACCAAGGCAAGGTGGTGTAGGCAGCTGGGAAAAGAATCCCCAAACACAGAAAAATCGTCCATGAAGACCTCAATAAATTTTTCAATCATGTCCGAAAAGATGGACAGCATGCATCTTTGGAAAGTGGCAGGTGCATTGCACAATCCAAAGGGCATGCGTCTATAAGCAAAAACTCCATATGGACAAACAAATGATGTTTTCTCTTGATCACTAGGATCAACTACTATTTGGTTGTAGCCCGAATATCCATCCAAGAAGCAATAGTAAGCATGTCCGGCAAGCCTTTCAAGCATCTGATCCATGAATGGGAGTGGGAAATGATCTTTTCTGGTGGCTTCATTGAGCTTCCTGTAGTCTATGCACATCCTCCACCCAGTAACGGTTCTTGTGGGTATGAGTTCGTTCTTCTCATTTGGCACCACAGTTATGCCACCTTTCTTGGGAACTACATGGATGGGACTAACCCATGGGCTATCAGAAATGGGGTAGATTACCCCTGCCTGCCATAACTTCCTGACTTCCTTTTGTACCACTTCTTTCATGACGGGATTCAATCTTCTCTGAGCTTGAATGGAGGGTCTAGCATCTTCTTCTAACAAGATTTTATGCATGCATATGGATGAACTTATCCCCTTCAAATCAGCTAGGGTCCATCCAATGGCATCTTGATGAGTTTGCAGCACCTTGATCAATTCTTCTTCCTGTTCTTGGCTCAAGGCCGAGCTAATGATAACAGGGTGACTCTCATCACTACCCAAGTATGCATACTTGAGATTAGGGGGCAATGCTTTGAGCTCAGGTTTTGGTGCTTCCTTTTCTTCTTTCACTTTCTCTGGCATGCTTAGCATGGTTGTGTCAGCACCCTTGATATCACTAACTTCAATATCCTTGGTGAACTCCTCCTCTGCCACTTCCTTTATTGTTTCCTCAAAAGTTTCTTGTACTGCAATGTCTACTACATCAACCCTCATGCATTCCCTTAGTGATTCTGATGGATAGCTCATTGCCTTGAATACATTAAACACCAATTTCTCATCATGTAGTCTAAGAGTGAGTTCACCCTTTTGTACATCTATGATGGCTCCAGCAGTAGCTAGGAAGGGTCTTCCCAGAATTATTGAAGCTTTGGCTTCTTCCTCCATATCTAACACTACAAAATCAGCAGGAAATATAAATTCTCCCACTTTCACCAACAAATCCTCAACTATCCCATGAGGGAATTTAAAAGTTCGATCTGCCAATTGGAGGGCCATTCTTGTTGGTTTGGCTTCCTCAATCTTCATTCTTCTCATCATTGTTAGCGACATCAAATTGATGCTAGCCCCTAAGTCACACAAGGCCTTCTCCACCATGACTTCTCCTATGATGCAGGGGATTTGGAAACTGCCTGGGTCCTTCAATTTCTGAGGCAATTTGTGCTGAATGATGGCACTGCATTCTTCAGTTAACAACACAGTTTCCTCATTTCTCCAGCTTCTCTTCTTGGTCATTAATTCTTTTAAGAATTTTGCATAGAGTGGCATTTGCTCTATTGCCTCAGCAAAGGGAATGTTGATTTGAAGCTTCTTGAAAATCTCCAAGAACCTGGAGAATTGGCCATCCTTTTCACTTTTCATCAAACGTTGAGGATAAGGTGCTTTAGGTGTGTAAGGCTTCAAGACCTCTTTTTCTTTTTCTTTTGTTGCAAACGGTGTAACAGATTGTCCTTGTTCTTTGTCTTTCACATTTTCCTTTGCTTTATCCTCTGTGGTTTCCCTTGAAATCTCCTTTAGATTCTTTCCACTTCTGAGGGTTATGGCCTTACATTCCTCCCTTGCAATAGCCTTGGCAGCATGAGAACCGCTTGTCCCAGGGGCTTGCTTAGTCAAATACAAAATTTGATTTTCTAACTTCTGGATGGCAGCTCCTTGGTTTTGCAAGTTAGAATTTACTTCTTCCTTAAAAGCTTTCAATTCAATTATGTCTTGGCTCATGGTTGCAAGCATTCCTTCTATCCGATTTAATTGATCTTGAAATTGTTGGTTCGGATTAGGTTGGGTATGTTGATTATTTTGGCCATGATATGATGGTTGGGGGTAAGTGTTTTGTGTGGCTTGGTATGATCTTTGGTTGGAGTTTTGGTATGTGGAATTGTTATGTTGGTTGTGGTTGTAAGGTTTGTGGTTTTGTGGTTGGGTTTGTTGGTTTCCCCACCCAAAGTTTGGGTGGTTTCTCCAGCCTGGGTTGTAAGTGTTGGAATGTGGATCATATGATTGCCTTTGTTGGTTTCCCACATAGTTAACCTCATCCCAATCACCTCCTTCAATGCCTACTTCCTCTTGATCTTGTGTGTGTATTGCAGCCACTTGCTTTGTTTCTAATTGCCTGGTAAGCTCTGCTAGTTGCTTGGCAAACACCTTGTTTTGGGCTAGAATTGTATCAACCTGGTTCAGCTCCATGACTCCCTTAGTGTTGTGCCTTTCTGATGCATAGTAGTACTCATTCTCAGCCACTGTCTCGATCACTTCAATGGCTTCTTCCACAGTCTTTTTCCTGTTCAATGAACCTCCTGATGAATGGTCTACAGCCTTCCTTGATTCATAAGAGAGCCCATCATAGAAGATGTGCAGTTGCACCCAATCATGGAACATGTTTGGTGGGCACTTCCTTGTCAAGTCCTTGAATCTCTCCCATGCCTCGTAGAGAGTTTCACCATCTTGTTGTCTAAAAGTCTGAACCTCAGATCGAAGCCTATTGACCTTTTGTGGAGGGTAGAAACGTGCCAGAAACTTGCTTTCCACCTCATCCCATGTTGTTAGACTCCCCCTTGGGAATGATTCCAGCCACTTAGCTGCTTTGTCCCTAAGTGAAAATGGGAACAAAAGCAGTTTATAGGCATCTTCCTGGACTCCATTGGACTTCACAGTGTCACAAATTCTCAGGAATTTTGTGAGATGTTGGTTTGGGTCTTCATTAGCACTTCCTCCAAAGGAACAATGATTTTCCACAAGTGATATTAGCTGTGGCTTGAGCTCAAAATTGTTGGCCTGAATGGGTGGTTTCTGGATGCTACTACCACAATTCCCAGAGGTTGGGTTTATGTATGAACTAAGAACCCTCCTCTCAGGGATGGCATCGTTTCCATCAGCTCTCTCATGGTTGTGAACTTCTCTATCCATGTTGAGATCTAAAGCTTCCTCAAAATTGTCCTCAGATTCTCCTTCAGATTCCTCTTCTCCCACTACTCTCTTCCCTCTTGCTTCCCTTCTAAGTCTATGAAGGGTCCTCTCTGGTTCGGTATATGGAGGAGTTGATGTCTCTCCTCTCCTACCTGTCATACACGAACACAGCTCAAACACAAACAAGTGAAATACTCTTGGTTAATGGAAGAGTATGGTTAGCTCAATTGAGGAATTAATTCAAACAGTTAGTGAGTCAGTGAGTTAGTTGCATGAGTTTAAAGGCATAAAGAAGGAAAGCATGTAACCAAGTGCAGAAATTAAAATTCAACAAGTATCTTGAACAGAATTAACAAAGCAAGAGAAAATTGCTCAATCTAGTTAGCTTCCAATTTGAGAATTGTCAATCGAAAACCAATCCCCGGCAACGGCGCCATAAACTTGATGCGCATAAACGTGTTATGCTACGATTTAGGAAATTGCACGATCGGCAAAATTCCTTCCGGCAAGTGCACCGGTTATCGTCGTCAAGTAAAAACTCACAATAGAGTGAGGTCGAATCCCACAAGGATTGGTTGAGTGAGCAATTCGGATTAGAAGTGTGTTCTAGTTGAGCGGAATCAAGATTTGAGATGAGAATTGCGGAATGTAAAATTGGCGGGAAAAGTAAATGACAAGAAAATTAAATGGCTGAATCTTAAATTGCATGAATTAAAGAGCAGAATGTAAATTGCTGAAATTAAAAGGGAATGGGGGTGATTGCATGAATTGAGTTGCAGAATGTAAAGAGAAAGGGGAAATCAGAAATGGGGAATTCATTGGGTTATAGGAGATATTGAGATCTCCGAATCAAAACATGTTTATCTCTTCCTCAACCAATGCGTTCATTAAATTTTGCTTGGCAATCTTATATGATTGGATCCCAATTCCTTGGCTCACCAATGCTCTCTAAAAACAAACAAATTCCCAATCCCTTGGTTTAAATGTTCATAAGAAGAGATGATGCTTGATCACTGATTATACCACACAATTTCATGAACCACAATTTGGTAGGATTACATGTCACAATATCCATCCAAACCCCAATCCAATCCACTGTGAGAAAGCTTCTCTAGCATGAATCCTCCATTCCTTTCCCAAGGCTCCGAAGGATTCCAAGTATGAGTAGTTTCTTTCCCAAGACAACTACTCAATGGAATTAGATCGAGAAGCTTTCTAACAAAATTCAAGAGAAAAGATTGAAGAAGAAGATAAACTATTATTGATTCATTGAATTACAATAGAG
Organism: Arachis hypogaea; assembly: GCF_003086295.3. Classification (NCBI taxonomy): domain Eukaryota; kingdom Viridiplantae; phylum Streptophyta; class Magnoliopsida; order Fabales; family Fabaceae; genus Arachis; species Arachis hypogaea. The sequence continues at coordinate 108,897,737 of NC_092048.1, forward strand.
CTCCCTAACCCAATGAAAGGGGGTTTAGTGAATCATAGCTCTGAATTCAATTACAAAGAAAAGGAAAACTAGCTAAAAGTGAAAGTAAAAGTTCCTTCTAACTTAACTTCTATCCTATTTATACACTTTCTATATTGAGCTTCAGTTGTGCTTCTTGGGCTTTGAGGCCTCTCCTTGCTTTCCTTTTGCCTTGGGTTTATGATCCATAACCTTGATGAGGTTTTTGATCCAAATCCTGTAACATTTATTGAGCCAACTTAGTGATAATCAAATAATGACACATGACTCAATAAATTGAGATTTCAAACTCATCAATCCTTCAGGCCCAATCCCATAAACCATGATATTCAATTGGGTTTCATACCAAAGTAAGTTTAAGTTAATATTTGTGCTCAAAGACTAACTTAAATCACAATATTTTTGGCCCAGAAACCTTTTCCAAGAGTGGCGTTTAAGTTGTAGTTTAAGCTTAAACTGCAGCTTAAACGCCAGGCACTTCCAGTGAGGCCTTTTGTAGAAGCACGTTTAAGCTTCAGTTAAGGTTAAACTGAAGCTTAAACGTGGAAATGGAAGAAGGTAGCCCTGGAGAGTCATGTAGTCGAACACGTTTAAGCTTCAGTTTAAGGTTAAACTGAAGCTTAAACGTGGAGATAGGAAAGGCAGCCCTGGAGGTCGAACACGTTTAACCTCCAGTTTGAGGTCAAACTGGAGGTTAAACGTGGAAAAGGGTGGAGGCATACTGGAGGTCGAACACGTTTAACCTCCAGTTTGAGGTCAAACTGGAGGTTAAACGTGGAAGCTTGGAATGGTGGCCCTGGAGGTTAAACGTGGAGATGGAGAGAGCAACCCTGGAGTAGAAAAGCTATCGAACACGTTTAAGCTCCAGTTTGAGTCAAACTGGAGCTTAAACGTGGAATGGCTCCCTGGTACTCTTCCTGGTTCTGGCGTTTAACCTCCAGTTTGAGGTCAAACTGGAGGTTAAACGTGGAACTCCTCCCTGGGTGGCATACTCATTCTGGCGTTTAACCTCCAGTTTGAGGTCAAACTGGAGGTTAAACGTGGAATACTCCTTAAGTGAGGCTTTTCATTCTGGCGTTTAACCTCCAGTTTGAGGTCAAACTGGAGGTTAAACTTCAATCCCAGCATTTCTTATCCTTCATGATTTTGGCGTTTAAGCTCCAGTTTAGGCTTAAACTGGAACTTAAACTCCACATGTGATATTCAAGCTTCCTTTATTGATTTTGTTGCTTCCTTGCTTAGCCTCTTCTTCCCTGAAATCATCCAAACAATTGCATCAAAGTCTTGCAAAATTTCATGAGAATTCTTTCATTCATAGCATTTAAGTAATATAACTAAAACTCATGGAATTTGCATCAAAATCATATTGTTTGGATGGTTCATTACTTTGTTCTTCATTTAACCATTTTTGGTTACTTTAAGCTCAAGAAAATGCCATAAAACAACTAAAACTAACAGAAAAAATGCCTAGTGAAACTAGCCTATGATGCCTTGTCCCGTGACTCGGAGGTGGAAGCTTTTGGCTTCTCTTTCCTCTTTCTAGAGGTTTCTCCGACTTTCGATGCCATAAATGGTTATGGAAAAACAAAAAGCTTTAGCTTTTACCACACCAAACTGAGAAGGTTGCTCGTCCTCGAGCAAAGAAGAAAGAAGAGAGTAGAAGAAGAAGAAATAGAGGAGATGGAGTAGGGTTGTGATTCGGCCAAGGGGGAGAAGTGTTATTTAGGTTTTGTGAAAATGAAGGAGTGAAGATGGGTTTATATAGGGGTGAGAAGGGTGTGTATGGTTCGGCTATAGAGGGTGCGTTTGGGAGGCAAAATGGTTTGAATTTGAATGGTGAGGTAGGTGGGGTTTTATAAAGGATGGATGTGAGTGGTGAAGAGAATGGTGGGATTTGATAGGTGAGGGGTTTTGGGGAAGAGGTATTGAGGTGATTGGTGAATGGGTGAAGAAGAAAGAGAGTGGTGGGTAGGTAGGATATCTCATCCCTGCACTAAGTGGCGTACAAAACGCCCTTTTCTGCCAATCCTAGCGTTAAACACCAGGCTGCTACCCATTTCTGGCGTTTAACGCTAGCTTCTTGCCCATTCCTGGTGTTAAACGCCAGTCTGGTGCCTTTTCTGGCGTTAAACGCCCAGAATGGTGCCAGACTAGGCGTTTAACGCCCATTCTGCTACCTTTACTGGCGTTTAGACGCCAGTAACTGTCTCCTCCAGGGTGTTCTATTTTTCATTCTATTTTTCACTTTGTTTTTGCTTTTTCAATTGTTTTTGTGACTTCATGATCATCAACCTACAGAAAACATAAAATAACAAAGGAAAATAGAAATTTAACATAGAATAGTAACGATTGGGTTGCCTCCCACAAGCACTTCTTTAATGTCAATAGCTTGACAGTAGCTCTCATGGAGCCTTACAGATGTTCAGAGCAATGTTGGAACCTCCCAACACCAAACTTAGAGTTTGAATGTGGGGGTTCAACACCAAACTTAAAGTTTGGTTGTGGCCTCCCAACACCAAACTTAGAGTTTGACTGTGGGGGCTCTGTTTGACTCTGTATTGAGAGAAGCTCTTCATGCTTCCTCTCCATGGTGACAGAAGGATATCCTTGAGCTTTAAACACAAGGGAGTCTCCATTCACTTGAATGATCAATTCTCCTCTGTCAACATCAATCACAGCTTTTGCTGTGGCTAGGAAGGGTCTGCCAAGGATGATGGATTCATCCATACACTTCCCAGTCTCTAGAACTATGAAATCAGCAGGGACGTAATGGTCTTCAACCTTTACCAAGACATCATTTACAAGTCTATAAGCCTGTTTCTTTGAATTGTCTGCCATCTCTAGTGAGATTCTTGCAGCTTGTACCTCAATGATCCCTAACTTCTCCATTATAGAGAGAGGCATAAGGTTTATGCTTGACCCTAGGTCACACAGAGCCTTCTCAAAGGTCATGGTACCTATGGTACAAGGGATTGAGAACTTTCCAGGGTCCTGTCTCTTTTGAGGTAATCTCTGCCTAGTCAAGTCATCCAATTCTTTGATGAGCAATGGAGGTTCATCCTCCAAGTCTCATTACCAAACAACTTGGCATTTAGCTTCATAATTGCTCCAAGGTACTTAGCAACTTGCTCTTCAGTAACATCTTCATCCTCTCAGAGGAAGAATACTCATCAGAGCTCATGAATGGCAAAAGTAAATTCAATGGAATCTCTATGGTCTCAGTGTAAGCCTCAAATTCCCATGGTTCCTCATTAGGGAACTCCATGGAGGTCAGTGAGTGTCCATTGAGGTCTTCCTCAGTGGGAATCACTGCCTCTTCCTCCTCTCCATGTTCAGCCATGTGAGATGTTGTTATGGCCTTGCACTCTCTTTTTGGATTCTCTTCTGTATTGCTTGGGAGAGTACTAGAAGGGAGTTCAGTAATTTTCTTACTCAGCTGACCCAATTGTGCCTCCAAATTTCTAATGGAGGACCTTGTTTCAGTCATGAAACTTTGAGTGGTTTTGATTAGATCAGAGACAATGGTTGTTAAGTCAGAAGGGTTTTGCTTAGAATTCTCTGTCTGTTGCTGAGAAGATGATGGAAAAGGCTTGCTATTGCTAAAACCTATTCTTCCACCATTATTGTTGCTGAAACCTTGTTGAGGTCTCTGTTGATCCTTTCATGAGAGATTTGGATGATTTCTCCATGAAGGATTATAGTGTTTCCATAGGATTCTTCCATATAATTCACCTCTTCCATTGCTGGGTTCTCAGGATCATAAGCTTCTTCTTCAGAGGAAGCTTCCTTAGTACTGCCTGTTACTGCTTGCATTCCAGACAGACTCTGAGGAATCATATTGACTTGTTGGGTCAATATTTTATTCTGAGCCAATATGGCATTCAGAGTATCAATCTCAAGAACTCCTTTCTTCTGAGTTGACCCATTATTCACAGGATTCCTTTCAGATGTGTACATGAATTGGTTATTTGCAACCATTTCAATGAGTTCTTGAGCTTCTGCAGGCGTCTTCTTCAGATGAAGAGATCCTCCAGTAGAGCTATCCAATGACATCTTGGATAGTTCAGACAAACCATCATAGAAGATTCCTATGATGCTCCATTCTGAAAGCATGTTAGAAGGACACTTTCTGATCAATTGCTTGTATCTCTCCCAAGCTTCATAGAGGGACTCACCATCCTTCTGTCTAAAGGTTTTGACTTCCACTCTAAGCTTACTCAATTTTTGAGGTGGAAAGAACTTTGCCAAGAAGGCATTGACTAGCTTTTCCCAAGAGTTCAGCTTTCTTTAGGTTGTGAATCCAACCATGTCCTAGCTCTGTCTCTTACAGCAAAAGGAAAAAGCATAAGTCTGTAGACTTCAGGGTCAACCCATTGGTCTTGACAGTGTCACAGATTTGCAGGAATTCAGCTAAGAACTGATGAGGATCTTCCAACGGAAGTCCATGAAACTTGCAATTCTATTGCATTAGAGAAACTAATTGAGGCTTAAGCTCAAGTTGTTTGCTCCAAGGAGGATAAGATGCATTCTCCCATAGAATCAAGGAGTAGGTGACAGTAAAAAACACCTTCTTGATTATTGCATTTGTTTGTTTTTGCTGCCTGGTTTTCTCTTCTGAAGTCTGTTAGGCCTTAAAGGAGAATTGTTCTTTGCTTCTAAGCTTCTCATCAAAGGTCTTATCAGGTTCAGATCAGCTGACAAGTATGCCTTTATCTTTGTTCCCTGCTATGATAGAAAGCAAGAATAGGGAACTCCTATGTCACAGTATTAGAGATTCTCTGAGGTGTCTAGAGGAAAAGAAGAATAGAAGAGAGAGTGGTTGCGAGAAGAGAAGGATAACTTATCAAGAGGGAATGAGTTCGAATTGTACCTTGATGAGGAGTCTTAGTCCTTTAAAATAGAAGGATGTGAGAAGAGGGGAAGAATTTCAGAAAATAATTAAAAAAGATTTTGAAATATTAAAAGAAATTTGAAGAATTTGATTGAGATTTTCGAGAAACTAAATTGGGAAAGAAATAAAGTGATTTTTGAAAAAAGATTTTGAAATTAGAAAAAAGATATGAATTGAATTAAAAATTATTTTGAAAAAGATGTGATTGAAAAGATCTGTTTGAAAAGATATGATTGAAAAATCAATTTAGAAAAGAAATTTTTTTAAAAATTAAAGTTGATTACTTGACCTATTCAAAGAAATTAAAAAGATATGCTTTAAATTTAAGAGTTTGAATGCCCTTTCTTAAATAGCAAGTACAACTTGAAAATTTTTAGAAGTAAATCTTTAATTGAATGCAAGGATTTTTTGAAAATAGTAAAAATAATATAAAATGGAAAAGAATTGATTTTGAAAGAGATATGATTGAAAAGATATGATTTTGAAAAGATTTGATATTTTGAAAAATTATGAAAACTTGAAAAAAATGTGAATTAAAAACAAATCTTCCTCTAGTGTCCATCCTGGCGTTAAACCCCCAGAATGGGTGCCCATTCTGGCGTTTAACGCCAAAACTCTTCCTTTTTGGGCGTTAAACGCCCAGCCAGGTGCCCTGGCTGGCATTTAAACGAGAGTTTTCCTTCTTCACTGGGCGTTTTGAACGCCCAGCTTTTTCTGTTTGATTCCTCTGCTGAATGTTTTGAATCTTCAATTCTCTGTATTATTGACTTGAAAAGACATAGTTTTTTAAAAAATATTTTTGAATTTTTGATGATGGAAATCAATAAAAATGCAGCTAAGATCAAATAAACAATGCATGTAACACACAAACTTAAAAGTTTGTATACTAAGGACTATAACAATGTAAAAAATGCATATGAAAAACAACAAAACACACTAAACAAGAGAATTTAAAGATCAGAGCAATAAAATCATCAAGAACAACTTGAAGATCAATGAAGAACAATATGTATAAATTCGAAAAATGCAAGAAGAAGAAAGTCATGCAATTGACACCAAACTTAAAAATTGATACTAGACTCAAACAAGAAACATAAAATATTTTTTTTTTATGATTTTATAAATTTTTTTGTGATTTTCGAAACTTATAAGAAAAAGAAAATAAAGAGACTCAAAACTTTTAATAAGAATTCCAGGAATCATGCAATGTTAGTCTAAAGCTTCAGTCTAAAAAGGATTAGACATGTTTGGCCAATCTTCAACAGAACATTACATTCAATAGCTAAATTGATGAGAATCAATTAGCTTTTGTGATGGTGGGAACATTACCTTGAAACTCTAGAATTCATTCTTAAAAATTTTGAAGAAAAGATACCTAATCTAAGCAACAAGATGAACCGTCAGTTGTCCAAACTCGAACAATCCCCGGCAACGGCGCCAAAACTTGGTACACGAAATTGTGATCATCAACAATGGCGCCAAAGGACTTGGAGCTCTCAAACGTGAATCACACTTTGTCACAATTCCGCACAACTAACTAGCAAGTGCACTGGGTCGTCCAAGTAATAAACCTTACGTGAGTAAGGGTCGATCCCACGGAGATTGTCGGTTTGAAGCAAGCTATGGTCATCTTGTAAATCTCAGTCAGGTGGATTCAAATGGTTATGGAGTTTAAGGTGATGAAAATAAACATAAAATAAAGATAGAGATACTTATAATTCATTGGTGGATTTCAGATAAGCGTATGAAGATGCTTTGTTCCCCTTGAACCTCTGCTTTCCTATTGCCTTCTTCCAATCATTCATACTCCTTTCCATGGCAAGCTTTATGTTGGGCATCACCGTTATCAATGGCTACATCCCGTCTTCTCAGTGAAAATGGTCCTGATACTCTGTCACAACATCGGCTAATCAGTTGTCGGTTCTCGATCATGTCGGAATAGGATCTATTGATCCTTTTGCGTCTGTCACACGCCCCACAATCGCGAGTTTGAAGCTCGTCACAGTCAACCCTTCCAGATCCTACTCGGAATACCACATACAAGGTTTAGACTTTTCAGATCTCAGGAATGGCCGCCAATAATTCTAGCCTATACCACGAAGGTTCCAATCTTAGATTAGAAACCCAAGAGATATGCATTCAAGCCATTGCTAGTAGAACAAAGGTGGTTGTCAGGCACATGTTTATAGGTGAGAATGATGATGAGTGTCATAGATCATCACATTCATCAAGTTGAAGAAAGAATGAATATCTTGGAGAAGAAATAGACTTGAGTTGAATAGAAAAACAATAGTACTTGTATTAATTCATGAAGAACAGCAGAGCTCCACACCTTAATCTATGGTGTGTAGAAACTCCACCGTTGAGAATACATAAGAACAAGATCAATGCATGGCTGAATGGCCAGCCTCCAAACATGTCTAAGATAGCATAAGACTTATCAAAGATTCAATGTATGAAAATACAATAGCAAAAGGTCCTTTTATAGAGAACTAGTAGCCTAGGGTTTACAGAAATCAGTAATTAATGCAGAAATCTTCTTCCGGGCCCACTTGGTGTGTGCTTGGGCTGAGCATTGAAGCATTTTCATGTAGAGACTTTTCTTGGAGTTAAACGCCAGCTTTGTGCCAGTTTGGGCATTTAACTCCAGCTTTTGTGCCAGTTTTGGAGTTAAACGCCAGAATTCTTGAGCTGACTGGGAACGCCTGTTTGGGCCATCAAATCTCGGGCAAAGTATGGACTATTATATATTTCTGGAAAGCCCAGGATGTCTACTTTTCAACGCAATTGAGAGCGCGCCAATTGGGCTTATGTAGCTCCAGAAAATCGACTTTGAGTGCAGGGAGGTCAGAATCCAACAGCATCTGCAGTCCTTTTTCAGCCTCTGAATCAGATTTTTGCTCAGGGCCCTAAATTTCAGCCAGAAAATACCTAAAATTACAGAAAAACACACAAACTCATAGTAAAGTCCGGAAGAGTGATTTTTATTTAAAAACTAAGAAAAATATAATAAAAACTAACTAAAATATACTAAAAACAATGCCAAAAGCGTATAAATTATCCACTCATCAATGTTTCATTTTGGGCTTTAAATAGGTTGAGTATCTCATAATTACTCTTTGCTTGTTAATTGCACACCAAGTGTTCGAGGAAATGCATGAATGCTGATGTGTGGAAAGCGATCCAACACAAAAACTCACTGGCAAGTGTACCGGGTCGCATCAAGTAATAATAACTCACAGGAGTGAGGTCGATCCCACAGGGATTGAAGGATTGAGCAACTTTAATTTAGTGGTTGATTTAGTCAAGCTAACAAGAGTTGATTTAAGTGAATTGTAATTGACAGAAGCTAAATTGCATGAATGTAAAGGGAGAGAGAAGAATTGCAATAAATTAAAGAACTAAATAAGTAAAAGTGCTGAATCTTAAAGAACAAGTAAAGTAAATGACAGAAACTTAGATTGCAAGAAATGTAAATTGTTGGAATCTTAAAGAGTTCAAGGAGCTGGGATTGCAGAATTTAAACATGGAAAAGTAAATTGCAACAAGCAGGAAAGTAAAAGATGAATTGAGTTGAAATAAATCTCAAACAGAAAGGTAAATTGGCTTGAAGAAGCCTCAGCAGATAAACAGAAAGAAAAATGAAGGATCTCAGGGGTCAAGAGACTAGAATACCAAGTCTAGATCTCACTGCCTTCCTTGATCCAATTCAAAGATCAATTGCAAGAAAATTAAAGATCAAACAGTAGAAGAAGTAAATTCAAGTCTCAATTTCTCAAATGGTGCAGTGAAACAAAAACAGAGAGAGATCTCAAGGTGAGATTGAGACAGAATTTCCTTAATTCTCAACACCCAAGACTCAAGCAAAATATGTAGAAAAGAAGACAAAGAAAACCCAGAGGAAAAGAATTCAATTCTCTTTCCCAATTCTCCTAAAAACTTTAAATCTCAAGAACAACAAATAAAATTGAGCTCTCCACTGAAGTCCAGTAAAAAAATCTGAAAAGAAAAGCTCCTCAAAACTTAAATCCTAAGCTATTTATACACTCTCTTCTAATGACCATTAAGCCTTGAATTTGGGCCCTTGGCCTTGATGGAATTGGGTTGAAGATAGCCTCTTTTGATTGCACTTGGTCTTGAGAAGAAATCCGTTTGCACTATGGACTTTGGGATCATTCACGTTTGAGTCAACGTTTGAGGCAAACGTTGACTCAAACGTCTTCGTGTAATGGCATTATGCAAAACGGGTGGTTGCTGTCACTCATGTTTGAGTTCACGTTTGACGTCAAACGTGAGCTCAAACGTGATCCTCCCCAAGGCAATCTTCAGCCAACGTTTGACCTCACGTTTGAGGCAAACGTTGGTGCAAATATGGCTCCTCCTCCAGGGTGTTCTTAAGCCAACGTTTGACCTCACGTTTGAGGCAAACATTGGTGCAAACGTTGAGCTCCTCCCAGGGTATTCCTTAGCCAACGTTTGACCTCACATTTGAGGCAAACGTTAGCACAAACTTTGAGCTCCTCCAGGATGGCTGTGCTGTTATCCACGTTTGAGTTCACGTTTGAGGCAAACGTGAACTCAAACGTGATCTTCTCAATGCTACCTTTATTTCCATTCCTACCATCCCCTTTCTTCAACCTTCCTCCAAGCCTTTTGGTCACCTATCATCAATCAACAAATGCATCAAAGCTACACTAAAATCATGAGACTTCTTCTTATCCTTGACATATAAGCAATTATAGCACAAAACCTCATGAAAATGCATCAATTTACTCATGGTTGATTGAATCCAAGTACACATGAATTTCTACCCAAATGGCTTACTTGTAACTCAAGAAAGTTTATAAACCTATTAAAAACAAAGGAAAAGACTAGTAAAACTAGGCTAAGATGCCCTGGCATCACAACACCAAACTTAAATCTTGCTTGTCCCCAAGCAAGCATCAAATATAAGAGAGAATGACATGAAACAGAGAAGTGTGCATATCCTTATTGAGCATATAGTTGAATTTAGTTCATGGGGTTTTTATGCAGACAATGGTGGTTCATTTATTGCTTGCTATTACATAAGAGATGTTTCCTCAAAAGTTTACTAAGTTTGCTGCTATAAGGCTTTATTTTTGCTTGTTCCCTTGTTAACTTTTCCTTCTTTGTTTTGCTCAGAGAGCTTATTATTCTTTGAAGGCTTGGTGGCAAATGTTGCAGTAGCCTTTGGCTTAATTTTGCTCAACATTTCTTCACCACAGACACATGGCTTACCCTTTTCTTCCTAGGATCATTGATGCCCAGAATCTCTTTGGATAACTAAATTTTTTGTGGGTATGTTGCTCTTTATTTTGGACTTTCAGTTGGCAATCCCAAATCAGTTGATCTAAGTGGCCATGTTTTGAAATACTCCTCAGAACTTACTTGTCCAAGCATATCCTAGTACAAAAACACCACAGGCATGTGTCCTAGGGTCCAAGCTATTGGTGCCTAGCCTTATTGTTTGTTTTCTTTACCACTTTTGGCTTTTTCTCTTTCTTTTTCTTTCTGTTTTATTTCTTTCTCAAGGGATTTTTAATGATACAAGCCTTCATAACAAAAACCAGTTCACACTTCTAGGAAATGTCATTATACAGCTTTTATTTTATGAGCCATGTATTAAATCAACAAAAACCACCACTAACTTTCATTCTTACTTTTGCAACATTGGATATTCACTTTCTAATTCAAACATTTCTCTTTTATTCAGGCACATGGGAAACAAAACCAAAATTCAAGGTAATGAAGGATGACAATTATTATGCAGATCAGCATTCTTGACAAACAATTTCACTTGCAACCAGAGGAACACTTTAGCAGGTCATATAAGAATTCCCAAAATTAAAACATTTCTCAACAACAAGGATCAAATGTAAATACAACCTATTGGGTTGCAGCTTTTCATTCTTCCTTCTGTTGTGTCTCTTTTGGGTCCTACTGCAGATTGTTTCCAAATGTTGGCCATTTTCCTGTATGAGTCTCAAAAGTTGCTTGCTTCTCAAGCCCTTAAGGCAGCTGGTTAGTATGCAAAGCTTATTTATGTGCTTTTGAACTTACTTTGGTGTGTGAACACCAAACTTAGTCCCTTGCCACTACTTTTCTGATGTAACAAGTTAACTAATTATGAACTCTCATGGCCTTGCAAAAGGTTATGAAACTAAAAACTAGAAAACAGCAGATTGGTTAACTAGTTTATCTGATTGCTTGAAGCTAGCATTATGCATAAGGTGAAAATGTGTTGTATGATGAGGTTTTTGGTGGAACACCAAACTTAGAATCCTTCATTCTCCCTTAGATAATTTTGGTGTGCAACACCAAACTTAGCTTCTTGCAATATAGATAAAACTAATTAACCTTTTTTATTAAAATAGCTATGAAAAGAAAACTACCTCAGGTTGGGTTGCCTCCCAACAAGCGCTTGTTTATTGTCACTAGCTTGACATTGACCCCATTAGGGTTGTTGATGACTGTAGTGTCTCAGCTTGTCCCCCCTCACTGTGAGCTTCCTTTTTGTTCCTTGATGCTCAATTTCAGCATGCTCAAGTGAGAGTATTTTGCAAACAGTATAGTAGTCATTGGCTTGTTGGCTTGTTCCCAATTACTGATAGATCAACTGTACTTTATCACCCTTGGAGAACCCCTCAGTTGGGATCTTCTTGTTCTTCTACCCCTTTTGAGTCTATTTCTTGCTTTTCTTTCTTCTTTTTGTTGATCCTTCTTCCTTGACAGTAGGCTTTACCTTAGGGCTTTTCTTCTCAGTGGTTAACACTTCAATTTCTTCTTGATTTCCCTCTTCGCCTTGCACAGTCTCATTCTCCTTTTGCCTTACTGTGTTGTTTGTTTCTTGTCTTGGAAAATAATCAATGATTTCCTTGCTAGTTCCTTCCTTCCACTGTAAGTCTTCTTTGTCAATTTCTATGCAGTTTTTCTTTTCATCTCTGAGCTGTCTCTCTAGAAAGACATTCAAGGTGATGCTTTCATCATGCATTCTGAGGGTCAGCTCTCCCTGCTCCATGTCTATAATGGCCCTAGCAGTGGCCAAGAATGGTCTCCCTAGTATAATAGAATCACCTTCATCCTCATCTGAGTCTAAGACCACAAAGTCTGCAGGGAATATGAATTTGTCCACCTTAACTAGAAGGTTTTCAATCGCACCCCTGGGACATATCACTGACTTATCCACCAGTTCCAGAGACATTTGTATTGGCTTCACTTCCTCTATACAAAGCTTTTTCACCAAAGAAGAGGGCATTAGGTTGATACTTGCCCCTAAATCACACATTGCCTTGTTGATGATCAATTTTCCAATGGTACAAGGCAGAAAGAAACTTCCAGGGTCTTCAAGTTTGGGTGGAAGCCCTTTTTGAATTAATGCCCTGCATTCTTCAGTGAGCAATATAGTTTCTTTCTCATGCCAACTTCTCTTCTTATTGATGAGATCTTTCAGGAATTTCGCATATAGAGGCATCTGCTCCAATGCCTCAGCCAAAGGGATGTTTATCTCCAGCCTCTTGAAACCTCAAGGAATTTATGGAAGTGTTGATCCTTGGTTTCTTTATTGAATCTTTGGGGGTATGGCAGTTGAGGTGTAAAGCTCTTTTCCACTTGCTGCTGTCTTGGAGCTAGCTCTCCCATGATCTGCTTCCCTTTCCTCAAATTTTGTGGTTGGTTATCCTTTTCCTTAAGCTCCTCTGGGACATACTTGCTTGTTGTCACATCCTTGTTGCTAGCTTCCTCTGTCTCTGTTGGATCTTTGTTGCTTTCTATAAGCTTCTTGGTTGCTTCTTTGTTGTCCACAAATGTCTTCCCATTCCTTAGCTATATAGCTTTGCACTCCTCTTTTGGATTAGGAATGGTGTCGCTTGGTAATGAGCTTGATGGTCTTTCCATGGCAATTTGCTTGGAAAGCTGCTCAATCTGCCTTTCCATATTTTTCATGGAAGCTTCCTAGTTCTTGGTTGTCATCTCTTGGTGCTTCATCATTTTCTCCATTAACATCTCCAAGCTGGAGATTCTCTGAGAGTCTTGTGATGCTTGTGGTGGGTTGTGAGATGTTAGAGGTGGATGATAAGTGTTTTGGTTGGCGTTTGGTTAGTGGATGGATAATGGTTGGAGGTGAGGTAAGTGTTTGGGGTTTTCTGTATGAATTATGGTTGGTGGTTAGCTGGTTGTAGTTTTGGTTGTTTCTTGAAGTGTTTTGATTTAGATTCCTTTGCCATGGTTGCTAGTTCTGGTTGTGGCTATCTCCCCATCTAAAGTTTGGGTGATTCTTCCAGGAAGGGTTGTAAGTGTCACCATAAAACTTCACTTGATCCAGAACCTTGGTTGTGCACATATTGAATTTTGCTCTTACTGTTAATCCTCTTGATTTTCTTCATTCTGCCCCCAAGAGTTGATGGTTAGCTTGTGACATTCACTGATGCAACTTGTAAGCTATCAATCCTCTTAGCCATTTGCTCAAATTGTTGCTGACTTTGCTGCTGCATCACTTTGTGTTGAGCTAGGATTATGTCTACTCCCTCCAATTCTAGCACTCCTTTCCTCTGTGATGGTTGGCGTTGTCTCTGATGAGCAAAGAAATATTGGTTGTTT